>NC_081520.1:247500-335000 GCF_030273125.1 Centropristis striata | reverse complement strand
TCATAAATATTTGCATTAATACACATTTATAGAGAGCATAAGGGTTCAGTACAAGTGAGAAAACCCCCAACACAAATCAGGATATATTGCATCCAGAGTTCAGTAAAAGTGATTATTTACAGCATAGATGGTACCAAATATCATACAGTTAGTCATAGTCAGGTTTGCTGCCTTAATTTAGGCAAAACTAGCAACTTCTGGAAATCATTCCTCCTCCTGACACACAGGCAACTTCTGGAAAAAAATCCAACTGTAAAATCAGCATCCGCAGGATTATTCTACCTGCTCACACACTGATACTTCCATCTGATCTGATGGAGACTTTAAGCAGTTTGTTTCTCTCCTTTAGTCACTGGCAGCTCTGACACACAGTAACAGGTTCCCTTGAAGTTAGTTTCACAGTTCTTGGTCTGTTTGAGGGTGCAGATGGATTATTGGGAGATTGTGGGTTTGTGAAGTATGAATGAACTTCTGACAGGTGAGCCATGGCCGCTGACATCATTCTGACATCATCCAGCTCAGCTGTGGACATCGACACGTTGACCGAGTGCCGGATTATCTTCAGCAACCGCAACAGAGCCAGAAGCAACCCAGTTGCATGCTGGTATTGTTTGTTTCTGCAACCACAGAGATGGTGGTTGAAGCCCAGAAGACCTTGGATTTAAACGTGTCAAGTTACTTGACGAGGAAAAAACTTCCACAGTACTCTGATGTAAAAACGATAACAAACGTGCGGTATATGTGAGTTCTGTAAAGTTGCAAAGATATTCACAGATTGGTTGTTCCCGTGTCAATAAGTCATCAGAGGAACACTGTTTTCTATCTAACAGCTCAGTAGACTGCAAGCTACAACCTGTTATACTGTTATAATGTCATAAAATGAGCAACAGGCACAATATTTAAGGGTGTTGTAGAACTAAAATCCCCCGGAACATAAATGAGATATTCTCGGTAGTAAGTTACTACAACTATTGTTTTGGGAAAAAATGCTTTTATGTTATTTATGTGAATTTTTTAGACATATATTAGACGTAATGAGGAAAATCAGGTTGTAGCTTACAGTCTACTTTACCTCACTCAAAGAGTTGACTTTATTCTACTTTTTAATTAACATTGTACTTTGAGTTACGAGCAGTTACGAACAATTCTGCAGTTAAGAACACCTTCATGAATCTGACGTAGAATTCTTCTTAGAAACCTTCTTAAGGAGAAATTAGAGAAAAAACTTTCAGATATTGGTGAAAGAGGCCCAATATTTTAGTAGAGGAGTGCTAATCAGAGTCACAGCTTTGAGTTAGACAACCAACAAGAATGGCCTCATGCATTCATGTTTTCTTATTTTTTCCCTCATATTTTCTCTTGCACAAACAGGCTCATGTTTTACTCACAGCATGAGAGTTCTCCTTGTTAACACATTTCCTGATACAGATTTTGTGAAGATCGGAGTGACTGATGTTCAGGTGTAGCCAGTATAACGGTCCTGATTCAGAGCTAAATGGGTACTGGTGTTTCCTCTGGAGTCAGCCTCGGCCCATCTGGTTTTGTTGTTAGTGTAGAAATGAGCCGTCTGATGTGGCTTATGATAACATTGAACTGTAAATGTACAAACCTTTGACTTACAGAGTTTGCTGTAATTGATAATTATTGAGGGTCAATTATTAATGTAGGCATATCTGACATTAATGAAGGCTACACCATGTGGTTAGCACTGCTGCTGCACAGCAGGACTGGAGTCCAGCTCACAGCTCTCCTGTTGGAGCTTCCTCCCAGTCCAAAGACATGCAGCTGAGCTTTACTGGGTGACTCTAAATGTCCTGTAGGTGTGAATGAGAGTGTGAATGTGTGTCTGTCTCTATGTGTCAGCCTGTGATAGTCTGTCCAGGGCACTGGGATCGGCTCCCGCCCCCCTTATCAGACCCAACTCTGGATAATCGGTCACGGAGAATGAATGAATGACATTAAGTGTGTTGCTTCATTAGGTGCAATGGACAAAGTGCCTGAATTTTCTTTTCCGTTTACAGACATTAACTTCAGCTCTCAGCTTTTATGTTCAGTTACAGTTCATGTAAAGTGTTCTCAGGATAGCTATCCCTTTTTACAATTGCAAAACTGCCACATTTGCTTTTGAAAATGTTTTTTTTCATTTCCTCCAGTCCATAATATTGAGCCTTAATTATTTTGACAAAGTTTGAAGTTGTACAAATAATTCCATGGTGACGGTCTGAACAGAAGACGCAAAAGTGGCGTTCCGTCTTCACTTTTTATTCCTCGTTTAGACGAGCGTTTTCAGGAGGAAATCTGCTGATACGGTGATCTAAAGTGTGTGAATGTGATTGTATGCAGCCAGGCGGCATCACTTAAAGCCATAAGAGCATCTTTGGCCATGTGGAAGTTTTCACGCCACACATTTTCATCAGCTACTCCTTCCACAAAGTTCTCCTCCATCACTAGATCTCCCAGGTCTCGTTCACAGCCGTCTGGCTCCTCCCACCAATCGCTGCATCCAGAATGTGATGGAGGTAATTCCAGATCCTTCTCTGTTCACTAATACTATCTGTACATATCCTGGACATTTGGTGGAAAGACTCCTGTAAGTTTATTAGAGCTGCCAGAGCAGCTTGAAGGTCCCACCATGGAAATAATCCCACGTTTCTTTATTTCCTGTCCTGGAGCATGTATGTGACGTAAACACATACGTGACGTGAGCAGATCAGATCAGAGTTTTGTGTCTTGGCAGTGTAGACGACACGCTACGGTGAACCTGCTGCCCCTGCGACCCGGCCCCGAATAAGCATAAAAAATGGATGGATGTTTGAAGAACATATAATCCAGATTAAAAGGAATACAGTTGCAGATGTTGTGGGGAACAAACGTGGAATCACTGACTTGCATTTCTCTTGTTCTTATAAATATGTAAGCCCACTTTGAATTATGTTGTTATATGTATTTTTATTTGCTCCTAAATCCACTTTCTACTACCTCTCACGATCCATACAGCAAATTCCATGGGATCAATATCATTGAACAAGAGAACTGATTTGTCTTTTATATGTGTTGATCTGGTGTCTTGAACATAACCAGGTCAGGTGTGCAGCATGAGGTACAATGATGATGTACTCGGTGTGAAGTGAACTGCCATCATACGAATGAAAACCCAGCGCTGAACCTGAAGCTGCCTCGCTAACAACAAATCCTGCTTCGTAGTAAATGACTCTGGTTGATGAAGCCCTGTCATATAATAATCATTTAATAATTAAGTGACTGACTAAATATTGATTGAAATGGTTAGTAATGTTATTCATGAAATAAAATCAATGTTTATAGGGATATTTTAGTTTCTGACACTTAATAATTAAACATGCCCTGGTCAAACTGACCCACGGACATTATTGCTGTTCCTAAAGAAACAAACATAACAGGAGGATTAAATATGTGAGAAAATGAGACAAAAACAACAAGAAAAAAAGTCTGTTGATCATATTAGCCTTATTTGATGATGCCAAATGCCAAAAACTGTATGTGGGAAGATGAGTCAACCCATTCTGTCCTCCAATCATCATCCAGACATCCAATCAGTTTAAATCCATAAACTATTAAATGTATATTATTCTCCCCTGTTAAATCTAAGCTATGTGTTTTGAACGATTTAATTAAATTATTTTTATTTAATTAACCCATGTAAGGTCTGCGGTGTCTCCGGTAGGCTGCGCTGTTCCCACGCGCCCATGCGCGCGCCCCGACCCGTCCCGAGCGCGCGGCTCCGCAGCAGCAGCAGTTGTAGAGAGAAGCGGAGCAGCAGCAGTTGGTGTCACGGAGCGGTCTGCTGGTGTGGATGGTACCGAGCAGGATCCACTTCTTCCACCGGGACCTTCAGCAGCATGGCCGGGTGAGTCCCGCGGGGAGAGCCGCAGTCCCAGCTGAGATCCGGGAGCAAAGTTAAGGTATGCGGACCAACCTGCGGTGTGAATGCGGGGAGCGGGTTCCACTGCCGGGATGCGTTCTCTGTTTTAATATCTGCAAGACAGCGTGAGACGGTGGGTGACCCGAGCCGTGTAACATCTGTATAATAGTACCGATATAACGCGCTGCAGCTGTGCGGCTCCACGCAGCGCGGACTGGGAACAGTGTGGAGGGAACAGATGAGGGAGACTGCTGATGAAGGCGGGCTGCGGGATCCGGCTCGAGCTGCACGGGACAACTGAGAGTCCCTCTAGCTGCAGATCTGTCCTGATCGATATACAGTTGTCATTGCTCTCTCCTTGCTTTGCATCAGTAACGGTATGAAGCAGGAGGCCTGGTGGAGAAGCTCAGCTCCATCTAGTCCTCCATGTTCTCTGCAGGCAGGTGCAGCTCTGCCTGATCGATTACATCTGATACAGCAACTTCACTCTCTGCCTCTGACTAAAGCCTCATAAAGCGGGCCTACCTTGGCTAATTACCGCCGTGACATTGTAGCCCACGGCTGGCACATCAGCACCACAGCTGGGCTGGTCTGGGCTGGAATACAGAATCATCATTAGTATGCCATTTCATCAGCTGCAAGCCTGCAAGCACTGAGGAAAAATCCTTTTTTTGTCACAGTGAGGGAGTCCTGCAGGCTGAATGTGACGGCAGTGCAGACATGTTAGAGTTTGGAGGTGTGTGTGTGTGTGTGTGTGTGTGTGTGTGTGTGTGTGTGTGAGTGTGTGTGTGTGTGTGTGCATGTGTGTGTGTGTGTTGATGCGGAGAGACAGATGGAAGCAACAACTGGGCTGGTCTGAAGTGTCCCATGGGTGTTCAGTGAAACAAGGTGTGTGTAGCTGACATAGTACTGACATAGTATGGACATAGTACTGACATAGTATGGACATAGTACTGACATAGTAGTGACATAGTAGTGACATAGTGTGGGTGTGTGCATGTGGAATAAGGGAGGCTGCGTCATAAAGGTTACCAGCAATCAGTGAGGCTTCACTGTCAGGGTGGAGCCCCGTTAACTCTCATTTTTATTAGTGAGTTTCTGCAAAAGCCATTACCATCTGTGCCTATCTGTTTCACACACGCACACACTCACACACACACACATGCACACACATGTATACACACACGCACACACTCACACACACACACATGCACACACATGTATACACACACACACACACACACACACAGACACACACACACACACACACACACACACACACACACAGCAGTGTGTGAGTGCGTGGATGTTTCCTCCTCTCACCTTTCTCCGTCGGCAGGCAGCCAAACAACCGTACATCTGTCTGTTCACTCGCCGTGTTGCAGCTCCTCCTCTTCCGTTTCTTCACCTCTTTCCTCAACACCTCCCCCTCTTTCTCCTCCTCATCACCTCTTCTCCCAACACCTCCTCCATCGTCTCCTTCTCCTCCACCTGTTTCTGCTGGTTGGAGCTGAGCCTGGCCTACTGTAGGCTGCCATGTTATTGTGCAGTACTGTAGCCAATAGCTGGCCCTGGCTGCTGCTGCTGTTAATTGCTTGTGATTAAAATAGAAGATAATAATCCAGAACCTCCAGCTGCTTATTGTTACACAGATAGAGACGTAGTCATTTAGTGGTTTTTCCTGTATGGTTTGCTTGTAAACTAACCTCCCAAACCCTGTTCCCCCTCAGATTTCTCCTTTAAAGATATTAATTGGTTGTATGCATTTGGGATATTCCATTTGTCGGAATCATGCAGGCATAAAAATGATGTCCAGGGTTTGGATATTACACTAATATAGTTTCAATATATAAGATAAATAGAGCTGAGGTGGGACTGACTAAATTCAGCCCAATACTACTCCATGATGTTCTTTCCATAAGGATTTGTAAAAATGGTCAAAGCAATCAAATGTCATTGTTTATATAACATGTATGTGTTAGCAGCCTTTCACACAAGCTAGCAGGCTTGAGTGGTGTCTTGATTATTCATATTTTTAGACATTTCACCAGGGTATGTGATGGCATTTGTATCTGTGAACCAGCTGAACCGGCCCTCAGCGGCTCTTCGTTCTTCGAAGGCAGTCTGATGCAAAATAACATGACTAAACCCAAAATACTCCCAAAGGACAGACGCATTTTAGTTTCTTTATAGTCCTGTACGTCGTCATCTTTCTCAGCTCAGCTGCCTGTTACACCTATAGTGCTAAATGTGCTAAATATCCTGGAATATTGTAATGCTGTAATTCAGCCAAAGCCAGTGTGGACATAATGTCTGGACATGAGTTCTCTATTATCAAGTTAATTCAAGAAAGTTTATGGGATGCTGTTAACACATGCAGCAGATTGAAGGAATCAGGGAGCGTTCTTGTTGTAATTCTGTATCGGCTTAATAAGCCTATATAAGTAATATAGAAGTATCAACTCTCTATGAGAGCTACCAGGCTAGAATGCTGCCAGGTTTTTCTATATATAATATAAAAACAGGTGATATTTTGTTAATTGAATGGACTTGAGGAACCAGGCTTTCAGCTCCCAGTCTTTGTGAAATATTCATATTGTAGACATCATGTTTTATGGCTGCAGCAATTCATCAGAAACGTCAAACACATTTTGTCACGTTTCTCCCAAATGAAGTCTGACACGTGATATCTTTGGAAACCTCAGAATCTGCATTTAAAATGAAGTTGGGTCAGTTTGACCAGCGCTTGGCTGCCAACAGGAGAACCTCTGTTGGATCAGGCTGAGGAGGCTGAGGAGGCTTCGACCGGGTTGACAGTGATGACTGTGATGCTCCGTATGTGTCAGTTAGTCTGTCGTTCTTACTGTCTGTGATTAAATGAGTCTGTGGCTTCAGCCTGCTGCGGCTGCATGGAGCCGATCTGGATTCTGACTGCATCGCTGCAGATGATGTGAGGTTTTGAGAGGAGCTGCTGCTGCCTGCAGAGGCTGACCTCCTGCCGAACACACTGACCTCCACATGGAGGAGGAGAGGGGGATGGGGAGATGGAGGCCCTCCCTCCTTCGTTTTGTTCTCCTTCTCCCTGAGTGCCTTGCTCCACAGGCTGCTTGCTTGAAAATGGCATCGCTGCAACCCCTCCTCCTCCTCCTCCTCCTCCTCCTCCCCTCCTCCCCCCTGCTTTCCCTTCATCTCTGGGCTCCCGAGGGCTTTGTGAGCGTCTGTTCGTGCCAAATGCCAGCACTCTGCCCCCCCCCCCCCCCCCCCCCCCCCCTCACCACCACCCCTATCCCCACTCAGTGTGTGTGGGAGACAGAGGGAGAGAGTTGGGGAATTTCTTTGGTTCCCCTCTTCATCCAGCCAGGCTGGGGGGTTGGGCTGGTGCTGCTGCATCCCCACTGTTTGAGAAACACACTGGTGTGTGTGTGAGACAGAGAGAGAGAGAGAGAGAGAGAGAGAGAGAGGGAGAGAGAGAGAGGGAGAGAGAGAGAGAGAGAGAGAGAGAGAGAGGGAGAGAGAGGGAGAGAGAGAGAGAGAGAGAGAGAGGGAGAGAGAGTGAGAGAGAGAGAGAGAGAGAGAGAGAGAATGGACCTGCTATTGTTGTAGCGACTCCTGGAATGCTGTTGAATGCTGTTGAATGATGTTGTGTCGATGCCCAGCAGTATTGTCAGTGTTTGTGGTTCTCATCTGTGTTCCTTCCTTATTGTGTGTCTCACCGTCAATTCAATTCAATTCAATTCAATTCAATTCAATTCAATTCAATTCAATTCAATTCAATTGGCTTTATTGGCATGATGTAACAACGTATATATTGCCAAAGCAAGCATCAGAAAAAAAGATAACAAGATAAGGAAAGCAATATTTACAATAAATTATTATAATTCTGTTATTCATTTTAAAAGAAAAGAAAAACTACTAACAATAAAAGAAAGCAATATTTACAATCATTGAATTACAATCAACATATCATTTATACAATCTAACTGTCCCAGCAAATCTATCAATCTACCTCTCTGTGTTTGGCTCTTTGTCCACATGCAGACAGTGTGTTCAATGTTTTTACAAATGGAAATTTAATCTAGATTTGCCCTTGTTGTTAAGACAATCTTATGTGTTATATGAGTTAACAATCAATAAATAATGCCACCTTTCATTTGAATACATCCATAAACATGAGATCATTGTGTTGAACACCTCCACTATAGTACACAGTGTGCCAGCAGGTCGCATTCACAGGAAAATCTACTTTTTTGTGTATGTAATAAAATGGGAAGAGGGCGCTGTTCTTCCCAGAGCTTTTGAATTGAGATGTGACACTTGGACTGAAATTGGACTTAAGTCACAGGAATTAGGACTCAAATTGATTTTTAGGAAATCTGAAGTCTGTGAGGTGAAATGTCATAATGAGGATCTTAAATGATCAGATTTAAATCCCCTATAATTAGGGGAGTAAGTACAGATAATATGTTCAGAAGAAAAAAAAATTCGGAAGAAAATTTGAGTGTTCTTGCTGGTGCAAAACACTGTAAACAGGTCCAATTTACTTCATTGCAACAACATTTGAAATGTTTGTCAGGTCAAAGCCGCGCTGGTTTGTTTGGGAACACAAAGTAGATGAAGTGACTCAGGCTGACCCAAATGCTTTGAAGCTTCAAAGTAATGGTAATTGATGTCAAAATCAGTATTCGAATAATGTGTTGTTTATTTTTATTAAAAAGTGAGAAATGGAGCTCCCCCTGTCAATAGGCAACGGCAGAAAAGCATCCATAGGAGAAGTAGAGAAGAAACTCACTGAAAAATGCAGCAATATGATTTATTTTCTTTGTCTCTTAGTTTTAATGCATTGACTGTAATGCTAAAGACCTGAAATACTGAAAATGAATACCTGAAATGAATACGAACATGGATTTCGTCAAAGAGCAACATGTTCTGATCGCTGAATGTTTTTGTAGCTTAAAGTATGCAGAGGTAGTCGATCAAAAAAGCTGTTGAAAGCTTAAATGAGGTCTATACATGAAAGTTAAAAAAAAAAGTAGTTGAATATTTATTTGAAATACCAGAAAGCGACAGAAGTCCCAAAAACCGGCTTAAGAGCAATACACCAATCAGAAACAGAGAGAAACTGATGGAAATGCAGTCAGCAGTTAGAAATGGTGAGTCATGGTTTAGGAGAACTATTGGTAAAACACAATAGTAGTATGTAGAGACAGAGGTCCCAAAAATCAAAATCAAAAGCGGAGTCATATAACAAAACACCAGACAACTAACAACAACAGTTGTTTTCTGAATCAAACCATGGGTAGTTTATCACAGAAGATATTCAGTGGTAGATTACTAATGGATTTAATTATTTTCAGCCCTCAAGACGGCAGGATGGTTACTTGAAACATGGAGAGTTCCAGAGATTTAAATTGATAAAACCCGTCTACCACGTTGTTAACTTCAATAGTGTCCTAAGGTAGCCTTCTACCGGTACTGTTGAAAAAACGAGTACCCTCAAGTTTTTAGAATTTGGCATGGACTTGCCACTAAGCATCTGGCTGCAGCCCGAACAGTTCCCCTGCAGCCAGCAGGCCAAGCTGTCTGCAGTCTGCCTCCTTTCTCTGGTCTCCTGCAGCACCACAGCTCACCTGACCAGGAGCCAATCCTGGAAACGAAGCTCTGAATCCACCAGGTTTAAATTAATTACTGCATCAGCCTTCAAAAGGAGCCCCCTTTCTATGGCAGCTGTCTAATCAGCCAGCAGAATAATTCACAGTAAGCTCTTTGTCATGTTAAATCATGTTCACCGCTATTCATTTACTGTGTCAGATTAGCTGACACGGTGCCAGGAGTCCCCTTTTTATGTCCACATGCACAGAAAAAGTGATGAAGTTCTTGCCAGTGTGTGCAGAAAACATCAATTAAACATTCCTTTCCCCCAAGCCAGTGCTGACACAAGTCATTACTGCTGAATAATTGTACTTCTGCCAATATAATTGGAGAGTCATTATTTAAGCAGGCATGTGTTTGGACTGTAAGGTTACCTTCTCTTCCACCCACCTTTGGTAGCGTGGAGCAGATCCCCCAGCAGATCTCCACCTGTCTGTGTGTGTGATTAGAAGGCATAGCGACTGTTCTGCTAGCTCGATATGCAAACAAGAGGGCAGTTATGGACCCATGTAACTGGCCTGAAGGGTCTAAATGGGCCGGAAATCCACCTCGAAGTCTTCCAGGAGCAGGAATGTGAGCAGGAGGCACCATGCTGCTCACACACTGTGAAGAGAAGTGGGGTCATACTGTCAAGTGCCCGTATATTTTTACTTCAATTATGTCGTTTTTGACTTTACCCTCATTACTTTCACAACACTTGACCCTTATTATGTAGCTATTTACATCCTATCAGTTCCATCAGTGTTGAAATCACTCTTTTACCATTAAAGTTTCCAGTTCTGGTAACGCTAGACACCCAGACAACGTCTCCAGATCCCTACATGCTCCTTCACGCTGCCGGGTGCCAAGCGCTCTGCTGCCAGAGCAGATGGGTATTGATCCCGCGGGTTAGGGTTAATGTTGCCATGTGGGCTCGCTGCTCGCAGAGCTGCAGGCCAGAGGTGTCAATCAGAAACAGAGCCTGGGCAGCAGCAGCAACAGGGAAGAAGAATTCCAACACAGGACTGTTGGGCCAGTGATCCTCAGCTCAGACGGATGTCTGAGAGTTTGGAAGTTTTTGGTTAAACGTTAAAACTTAAACATTGTTATGTGACTTTCTTTCTTGTAGAACAGCGACCAAGATATGTAATGAGTGGGTCATTTGACATTGCAAAAAGCTATTTAATATGAACATACCTCTGTTTTTTCTGTACTAATAGCTGGCTGATTTATCTGTTAGGCTCTATTAAACTTGAGTGTTTAAGAAGCCTCAGCTGAAAATGTCACATGCTTATAATATGGCATTATAACATAATGAAATGGGCAGGCTGCCATGGACTCTGCAGGGCTGTTATATTATATTAGATGATTCCATGACCTAATGCCAAACTCACAACAAGCTTGTAAAGTGTCAAAATCACCAGTAAATGTGTTGCATCCAACATGATCAGATTATAGTCATATATATATAACAATCTAGTCCTGACAAAGCCTTTTTCAGACCGTTAGTTTGACAAAAGGCATCAGATCAGAGAGCACCAAACCTCAGCTTCATTTTTGTCTTTCTAGCCCTCAGCCTTTCTTATTATTTGAGAAAAATGCATTCCTATAATAAGTCTGGCTCCTCAGTGGTGTGTAGTAATCTGAAATTATGCTGATAGGCCAGTGAAATGGAAAAGTCCAGAAGAAACAGCTGCGTCTTAGAGGGGTAAGTCTCTCTGTGGCATCATTCACCGGCGAGCAGAGACTCTTATCACCCATTCATTGAAATGCACAAAACCAGACAGAGAGACCTGCTGCGAAAAAATTCAGCGGCAGGTCTTCATATTTCTGCCTTCAGAAAGAGGTTGAATTTCCTTGCAGAGCTGTGCAGCAGAGCTGCTGCTGACTGAACAAATAGACTGTGTGACATGGTGGGCCGGCTGGTGATACAGTGTGGGCCAAACTGCTTGTGACTTCGCCTCTTTTTCTTGTGAGCAGAGCTGTTTGTCAGCACCAACCTCTCAATCAATTTCTGGTTTCTTGCTGAAGGTGTTCAGCGCTCGGCCGGCCCTGCAGAGCCCGATCGCTGCTACCTTTGATAGATGTTGTTGTTCAGAGCGAGAGACCTTGTCGGCAGGAAATGGGAAAATTCTTTGTTGAAAGCGGAGCACGGTGGCATTTTGGGGAATCAATAGTTCATTAGGGGAGCACTTGATGAGCTTTGGTGTGGAAAGTAATTCAGCTATGAACTGAGATATAAACTGCCGCTCTCCATGTCTTTCACTTCTTCAAAATAAAAACAAAGATGGCTTTCTCCCTAGTTAACCACAGCTATCCACAGAATAGAGTGTGTGTGTGTGTGTGTGTGTGTGTGTGCTTGTGTTAATAGCATGCCCATACCAATCCTTAGAAGTAGAAATTGCCTCGTCAGTTCTTTCTACTATGAGTAGTAGCTGTGTGTGTGTGTGTGTGTGTGTGTGTGTGTGTGTGTGTGTGTGTGTGTGTGTGTGTGTGTGTGTTAGTGTCTTATAGCAGTTTGCAGTGGCAATAAGCGGTGTGTGATGGAATACAAACATCATTATTTTCTGTCTGAGGTGTGTGTGTATGTGTGTGTGTTTTCTGTAGTACTTTATGCAGTACGTTCAGGCTGTAGCTAAATGTATGTGTGTGTGTACTTGTTGTTCCTACATAGTGAGGACCAGGACATGTTGTTAACCAGCACAGTGTGGACATGTTTGGGAAGTAAAGCCATGCCTTATGTTGGGTCCAGTTGGTGGACTGGATGCGGACTGAGAGACTGAAGTCCTGACATGGTGCTGTTGTGGTGAGCTTGTCAAGTTTTTTGTGTTCATTTAGTTTCAGCTTGAACTGATCTTAAACTCGAGACACTTCCTGTCTTTCTCTTTGGCTCTTCCTCCCACTTTGCATTCATATCTCATCTTCTTCACAGCATGTTTACACAACCAGGGCCAACAGTAATAATTATTAACAGTATATATCATGATTTGATGACATTTTTTATTTGGAACAAGACTACACTTGAGTTAAAAACAACCAACTACTGTTTACTTCTTTCACCTATTTTCATGAGCTACTTGTTAACATAATAGAGGAGAACTGAAGAGCTGAAGACAGTCATTGAACTGTGAGGTCATTGGGTGGGCATGGTGGTTGTTTCAGTGGGCAGCAGAGTAAGTGGTCCATTATCTGTGGTTCTTAATCACATTGACACGCCACATCTTCAGCCTCAGGTAACCATGATGTCTGCAGGCTTACCTTACAATATCAGGTTGCATCAGTTCAATACAGAGGTTGGGTTAGACTTCTCTGCTGTCCATAATTTTGACTGACAGGCTCGTAAATTCAGTCAGAATCTATTATTATAATTTTTAATTTTTTTAATGAGACATTAAGTAGCATTTAATTTGTATTTTTTCATAATTCGTAAAAAGAATAATCTTATTGGCTTTGATTATGCAGTTTTAAGGGCATAGAGAGAAAAGATCAAAAGAGAAAACCAAGTAACTTCTCATGTCAAGCCCCACAATGCTGAAACACAATTAAAAGAAAAGTGGGAGAGGATAAAAGAAAAGCTTCTTCTTCACTGTCCACCACACCAATCCCTCTTGTTTCATGGTAATTGACGTGTGTGCAGCTCTGAATAACATAACAGCCCATAACCAAACACAGAGCTGACCGATGCAATGGCTGAAGCCATAATTTGATTTTAAGGTCTTAAATGTCTAAAATTCTCTGAAAATCTCATAAAATGTCTATATATTTTGAAAGGTCTTAAAAAGGTATTAACCTTTTACATTACATTACATGTCATTTAGCAGACGCTTTTGTCCAAAGCGACTTACAATAAGTGCATTCAACCTGATGGTACTAGACATAGACCACAGGAGTCAAGTAAGTACAGAACTTTAAGAGCTAACTGTCATTGCTAAGGAGTGCTATATGTTAAAGAAGAAAAGAAGAGAAAAGAATAAGAAAGTACCTTACTTTTATTAAAAACGAATGCATAAACTTCACTCTTGCTTTTAAATGTTTACATTATATTTGGACGCTATAATATAAAAACAAAACGGAGCCCAGTGTGTAGATGGGTTAGTACAATGCATGGTTGAATCCCGTGGATGAAACATATGAAGCACACTGCACCTTCTGCAAGAAAACTTTGAAACTTACTTTGCCTGTAATTCCAGACCTCCAATTTTCCTTCATGTCTTTTGTACTTTTTTGCCAGTATGGATGTGCAATAGGTCTATTCTGGTCTTGTTATTTGACTTGAAACCTGCAGAGACCCTGTGAACAACATGGTCATCGAGACAAGACGACACTATACCTCATTAATATCCACTAATCTGCCAATGCCATGTTAATCAATCAAAATCTGTCAATGATGGAAAATATCCAGTTAAAGTGACACCTTGTTCCAGTAGTTTACAACAATGACAGAAGTGATTAGAAAGCCTGACTCAGGTTCTTAATGTGAAGCCCCACTACTTTGTTGATCAGTATAAAATATTGATATGAATGAATGATTAGAAGATTCTGACTAACTGGGAATCCTCATTGATCCACACTGACTCGATCTCTGCAGCACTAGACAGCTGTAAATGTATTTTAGAGCTTTTAAACTGCATGTACATTTATTCACCGCGGCTCTCAGTGTGTCTGAGCTGCCCCTCGGCTGCTGTGAGCTGCCCCTCGGCCGCCTTGATGCAGCCGGCAGCTTTCCGTCAGCTGCAGCTCGGCGCTGAGCGGACAGCGGCCACCAACCTGCTGGCTGACGGCTGATATTTGCTGAACCAAAATAGTTTTCATGTCGGCTCCAGAAAGGGAAGAAATCAACAGTTTTTGTGTGTTTGGATTATTTCCCTGCCCATTGTAGCGAGTGAGGGGGATCTGCATGTAGTTAAACAGGAACACAGACCGGGAGCATTGATCAGTCGATTGAGATGTTCAAAACACATATTCAATGGGATATTTGAGTCATAAACAGCTCTTTGTGAAGATTATGCTTCACTAAACGCCACAAAATAGACTTGAAGCATAAAAAAACCATGGGGGGTCTCCTTGACACGACTAACTGTGGATTGATGAAATAAATTGTTGAATTCATTTTCAGCTGTGAAGACGTACTTGGTGTTAAACTACAAAAGAGCAGAGATGTTTCTTCCAGTCTGACAGTGGCCTGCAATGAGCACATTACCAGAAAAACACGTTTCATTTTGGTCTTTGCTCCCTCAGGTCACTTTCACAACCCCAGTCTGTTTGAAAGAAAACAAAATAAATACGAATAATAACGAACCAAATGTATCAATTTAACCACAGTGCAGAAATGTAAGCGGACCAAACAAAAAAAAGATTTTCAGAGGGGCGTGTACTGAGGTGGAGGGTTGAAGTCCGTTTGATTCTAGCGGCTATAATCTGCTCTGGTGTTCCCACCAAACTGAAGAGAATCGGTCAGGAGCTCCTGTTGAGGCTCCGGGCGTCAACAATGTGTTGATCCATTATTCCACAGACGATGTGCTACGATCAGACAGCTGTAGATCAGAGAAGATCCTCCTACCACCATCTGCTGTATTGAGCAATATGTTGATAATTCTGCAATGACTAATTATCTTTAGCTGAGTGGTAGCCTGCAGAGTGAAGTGAAGAATGTCATCTTTAAGCTATTATCTCACGGCGCAGGTAGCCCACAAACCACTGCGTTCTGGTGAATTTTCTTTAACTGGGTCAGATTCTGGTTACTGGTCGGATTCATTCACAGTGAATGGAACCGCTCTAGGGTCTAGAGACCCTCTCTGAGGTCTGGGACCAACCAAACACACCGTAACAAGGATTAAACCACCAGAGTTCCATTAAAACAGACTACATTTTGGGTTGTGAAAGAGCGCTAAGACTAAGATGGCAGCTATAATCTGCCACTACTGAGGCCTGGCAGTTCAACAACAAAGGGCAGATTAAAAATAACTCCTGTAACAAACATTAAGGTAGTAGAGATTTGTTCATCTCTTAGAACATGAACTGTGATAGGAGCACAACCCTTGGAAAGGGATAATATAACCAACATCCGATTTTATGAAGTAGTGACCAAATAAGGTTTTTTTTCTCTTTCTCTAAAACCTTTTTTACCTTTTTTCTCTTTTTGTCATGAATCATAATATCAATCCAAGGGGCCAAGGCCTGTTTAAAGTCTGAATAAATGCTTTACACAAATACGACCAACCATCAACATTCAGCTTCTCTCTGCTGCTCATGAGGAAGCTCTGCTGCAGGGACAGAACTGTGTTTAGTGGACTGGTGTTTCCCTCATTAAGACCATCATTCCTGTCCTGCTCACACTAGTCTGGAGTTTAACAGCAGAGTGTGTGTGTGTGTGTGTGTGTGTGTGTGTGTGTATGCGGGTAATGGGGGAACATGCTTATAAACGCTCACTTCTACACTCACACATTTCCACGCTGATAAGCACTAAACAAATGATGAACAGGCATTAGTGCCAGGAAGGCGGAAGACACACACACACACACACACACACACACACAAACACACACACACAAAAACACACACACACACACACACACACACACACACTCACTCAGATGCGGCTCACATCCATCATGGCGCTGCAGTAATGGAAGTAAAAGGGTTTTCTTGACGTCCGATGGCTATTATTGCTCAGTGGCCCGTCAGTTTTTTTGCCTTTTTCTGCCTCTCCGTTTTTTCGGAACAACTTAACCTCCTTTTTATATTTCTGCCGCTGCTCTTTCAGTTCTCTTCGTCCTCTCTTTCTGCACACTAAGTCACTGACGCTGTGCTGATTCGGCTTTATTAGTTTCAAAGCCTTATTTCTGTGTGTTCAGCCTGAGTTTGTTTTTCTCAGTCAGTCTGGATTTTTATTGTAAATGTACTATTTGACTGTGCTCTGGTTATTGTCCTCCAGTGATTTCATTTTGTTCTCTCTTTGATAGTAATTCGATTTTATCTGGTGTTCCACCTCGCTCCTTCTGTTCTGTGGTATTGACTCTTCACTCGCTGCTCTTTGTTCCTCTTTCTGCAACTCATGTGGGCGAAAGAGGAGAAAAACTTGGAAAAGACTTTCCCATATATAATGAAATAGTAAAACCAGGATCAATAATAAACGGAGGAGTGATGTGTTGCAACAACCAGCTGATGGTAAAGAAACGTGTGTGTGTGTGTGTGTGTGTGTGTTTGTGTGTGTGTGTGTGTGTGTGTGTGTGTGTGTGTGTGTGTGTGTGGAGAGATCAATATTTTGTATCTCTTGGTTTTTGTTTTGACATGTGTACTCAAGACTGTAATTACCAATAGGAAGACATTTAAATTTCAAGTCATTTATTTAGAGTGATGGTCCTTCCTGTTGGAGTCTGAGTTCATTTTAAAAATGTTGTGAAACTGCAAAATTAACATTGTTGGGCGACATAGTTTCAACATGAAGTATAATTTATATTACTAGTTACACTCATTTGAAAGTAATAAGTTACTTTAGAGTATTACACTGCTTACTGCATTACTTTCACCAGAACAGCCCCAGAACTATGACGAGGAGTGTATATTATTACTATATATTAGGAGTGTATATTATCCCGATACTGGAGTCACAATACGATATTATTGTGATTTTAACCTTTTTGTGACATTGTTGAGTATTGCGATACAATATATTGTGATTTAACTGTTTAACTTCATTTTGTGTCCACATGCCGAGTTGTTCAATTCAATCAAGAATTATTTTTACCAAATAAGAGAAAATTCTCAGTTCTGAGTTGACAGGCCTAACCGAACCCTGGAGGGGCATGAGTGTAAAGAGGAGACCTAAATAAATAAATAAAATAATTAAAAAAGACCTGTTGGAGCCCAGAGAGCCTGTTTTCATTGAGATGAGGTCAGAGGTCACATGACCGCTTTAAAATCACCAGACAACTTCCTGACACGATATCCTGACGCACATGGTCGATCAGAACTTCTCGTTTCATATGATAACAGTATCTCCAGTATATATATCATATTGCCACACAAAATATCATTCTGTATATATATTTATTATATCTAGTAATATACTATGTTGGATTCACCAGTTATGTTGTTTTGCTTATTTTAACTCTTCTTCTTGATGTGTAATTGTTTAGGAACTGATAAGCAGAACAAAATTTTGAATTTCTTAATAATTTCTTTGGAGTTTGGGTGCCTCATAGAAGAGGCAGATGTTGTTTCATAGCGAGTAGTCAAGCGTTGATATACATTTTTATGTAGGGAAATGTATTTGATGTCATTCATGTGCTGAAGTTAAACAACATTTCTTGTCTTTTTCACGTATTCTCTGCTTAGTTTAGCCTTACTGCACATTATTGAGCTTTCCCAACTCAAAATACAAAGTGTAAGAAACACATACCAAGTGTTCAGGAAAATTAATTCAACCATAGCACTAAACGCTACTCGTCTTTTTTTCAGCTGGCAAATATTACCAAGAAATATTAACAGTATTTATTAGCTCAGATGACATTTTGTGTCTCATTGGTTGGAAGTGTGAGGAGAAACGTTTACATTCTGACCTGTTGTGACTTGAAGAGAGGACACGTTTCTTCTGAGTATTGTGGAAGTTACAGTATTCTGCTGCAGTGTTATTAGTATTTCCCACAGACACACAGAGTACTCTGCTGTATCTGAACAGTTTACACAGACTTTTATTTCCTGATGAATTTGGTGGTTTGGAGCTTTCGGGTGTTCTTTGAGTGAGTCATGGTCCAACCTGCCTGTTTGCTGCGTAGCCTGAAGGCTGTGATGTCCTTTCTTCCTCTCTGGATGTGATGATGCAGGACAGCAGCCCAGAGATCAGAGAGGCTCGGGACCAAGAGGTTGCTGGTTGCACCAAGAGGTTGCTGGTTGCACCAAGAGGTTGCTGGTTGCACCAAGAGGTTGCTGGTTGCACTCCCAGACCTGCCGTGTCCTGCGTGTGCAGCTGTGTGGATGAGGCAGCGAGCTGGTTGATGTTAAAGCTGCTGGTTCTGGTTCTGGTTCTGGTTCTGGTTCTGGTTCTGGTTCTGGTTCTGTCTCAGCTCTCAGCTGCCTTGCATCACTGCTCCTCTCCTCAGCGAGTCCTCCTCCTCCTCTTCCTCCTCTTCCTCCTCTTCCTCCTCTTCCTCCTCTTCCTCCTCTTCCTCTGCAGACGGGAGCAGCAGGAGGTTGCTCCTGCTGCAGTACATCACTAGGTGTGATGGATTACAGTGTGTGTGTGTGTGTGTGACTGCAGGCTCTGGAGATGTGGCTCGGCGTGGCTGGGCTTTGATAACAGTAATTACCCATTGTTGGTCCTGAACATCCTCTACTGTGTGCTTGACTTCGCTATTGGCTGCCTCTGGACAACACACACTCACTCATAACACACACACAAAGAATTAAGCTTTTTCTCCCTGAAAACAGGGCCAGCCAACCACTTCCTCAGATTGTGTAGCAGCACTGTGAATGTGCTCCAGTGACTGGGCCTGTCACACAAAATGAATGTGTAATTTAAAAGTACTTAAGAACAGTGACACTGCTCCATGTAGTTTATTGCCTCTAATAGTAAAATGACACTATTCCCTTACACACTATCATTTTATTCATTATACTAGATGATGTGAAGAGTTCATGACATCAGCGATATTTATCTCTGTTGCATTCCTTATCCACTATAACAGACGGTGAGATGACATACTGGCCTTATTTATCAATCAGACGTAGAAACCAGCTGATATCAGGAAACGTTTGTATCTCGCCAATCACAACGTGAGAACGATCACATTTAAATATCACGCACTCATGTTTTCTGGGTTTAGAGGACTCGCCATGAGAGTTTGTGACATCAGAAGAGACGGTGCGGCCATGAAGAGGAAGTTCTCAGAGTAGAAACTGAAACGTTGACGTCCAACAGCTGCAATAGAACCAACTGGTTCTGTTTGGCAGCATAAAAAGTGACATCAAAGGAAATCAGTGCTGCAGTCAAACTATTTCAATCATACATCCATGATATGTATATATATATATATATATATATATATATATATATATATCTTATATATCTATCTATATAGCTTATAGAGATGAATCAGCAGAGGCCCGATGAGACGATTTTATCCGGATACTTGAGTCACGATAAGATATTATTGTGATTTTAAGCATTTTGCGGTGTTTAACTGTTAAACTGCATTTTGTGTCCCAAAAATTAAATTCAGTCAAGAATTGTTTTGTCAAATAAGAGAAATTTTCAGTCTATTCATCTTTTTATTCCTCCACAGAGAGTCAAACCCACAGACAACAAAGTATTCAGTCAAACTGAACTGATATCAAACATGTTGGACGACAACAACTGCAGCATTTTATCAAACTTTAAGATTCACTGTCTGAATGTTTTGAATGAAAAATAAAAAAGCCTAACTTTGCATCGTTATTTCGACAATTTCCCGCCACACTATCCACATGGTGCCTTCCTTAGATCTTCTAGTTTCATATGATACAAGTATCTCCAGTAAATATCTAATATATCTAATAATAAGTTGTTGTTTTTGATGTTTTTTCACTATTTAAAATAAACCAACAGAGTTTTATCCTGGTACAATAGTCTAATAACGAAGCCCCGTCTCAGACTTCATGCTGACTCAAACTTTGACCAGACGTCAGACTGATCAATGCGTAGAAATGACCGTACGCCAACTTTTCTGCTCTACGTTTGTTGTGTAAATGAGGGCCATTATCTTGACTGACCATGGTGAAAACACTAACAACGTGCTATGCCATGAATTATATATGCACCTTGTAGTTTCCAGTGTCCAACAGAATATCAAACCACAGACTTGATTATCTGCCCGGAGACAGAAACCTGCTGGGTGGAAGAGTTCAACCAGTCAGCTGGTGGTCTTCTGGTTAAACACAACTTTTTATTACAGTTTTAAATGAAAAGTTGAGCTTGTTGCCTGTACCGGAGACTTTATTAAATATATTTTGGTTTGGTTATATAAATGAGCCGAGTTGTATAATGTATAGAAAAATAGAATGGTATTGAGAAAAAATAATAAATAACACCAACCCTCTGTCTAAACCGTCCACAGAATATTTGATTGTTTGGGCCATCATTTTTTGTATATGTTATATTTTTGTATATTTATTTGTAAAATATTTTATACCCAAATTAATTGCTGAGATCTTTGAACATGATGGCTTCCACATATTTATCTGAGGCAGTTCTGTTAGTTATTAACTGTTCATTGTTAGTAACTAATAGCTGAGCCTATTATTATTCTGGAATAAGGGGAAACACTCTGATTGTTTGTATTTCTTGAAACCAAACACAGCTCTGGGTAATTAGGTTCTGACCACCGTTCCTCCAGCAGCACAGGCCTTAAAGAGAGAAGCAGGACTGGAAACAATAATGGGAGAGTGAAGCAGCTTAAATTACCTGCTGAACAGGAGAAATGGAGCGTACAGTTCAGGAGCGCTACACCTGATTCCGACTCTGTCCATTAACTCTGGTTATTCATGGTTCTGGAGGAGGATTGGTTGGAAATCGAGGGAGTCAGGTATCAGTCAGTCGATGCATTTTGTCACATGAAATCATACAATGTACAACTCCACTGAAATAAACTCCAGTCAACTCCTTCAACTGGTGCATTATTCATCATAAAGCAGAATGTGGCAGCTCTATGGAGCACGTACCAGTAAGGCTGAGTCCTCACCAGTCTGGCCCAGTAAGGCTGAGTCCTCACCAGTCTGGCCCAGTAAGGCTGAGTCCTCACCAGTCTGGCCCAGTAAGGCTGAGTCCTCACCAGTCTGGCCCAGTAAGGCTGAGTCCTCACCAGTCTGGCCCAGTAAGGCTGAGTCCTCACCAGTCTGGCCCAGTAAGGCTGAGTCCTCACCAGTCTGGCCCAGTAAGGCTGAGTCCTCACCAGTCTGGCCCAGTAAGGCTGAGTCCTTACCAGTCTGACCCAGTAAGGCTGAGTCCTCACCAGTCTGACCCAGTAAGGCTGAGTCCTCACCAGTCCTCACCAGTCTGAGTCCTCACCAGTCTGGCCCAGTAAAGCTGAGTCCTCACCAGTCTGGCCCAGTAAGGCTGAGTCCTCACCAGTCTGGCCCAGTAAGGCTGAGTCCTCACCAGTCTGGCCCAGTAAGGCTGAGTCCTCACCAGTCTGGCCCAGTAAGGCCCAGTCTCCTGCCTTCCCATCCGTCCCTCACCACCAGATATAATCTTTAGAAATGAAGCAGAATGGGGTTCAGCACCTCAGCATCTAGCTGAGTCTTGGAGAAACAACAGTTCCTGCCACACAGAGACAATTATCTTTGTCTTTGTCCAAATGTTCAGTGATTAATTCATAATGATGGTTGCTCTTTAAAGAGGACTTGCTGTGCTGAATGATATTTATCTGTCTCTGAGCCAGCCTGTTCTTAAAGCTTGGAGCCTCAAGCTGCAGTATCAGAACCCAGACCAGCCTTCAGCCTCCTGGCTGTAAACTCATACAGCTCTGCAGAAACACAAACAGACTCTTCAGACTTCTTAAACTTAAGATTGCCTAATTAAAAATACTCTAATT
This sequence comes from Centropristis striata, assembly GCF_030273125.1. Taxonomy (NCBI): domain Eukaryota; kingdom Metazoa; phylum Chordata; class Actinopteri; order Perciformes; family Serranidae; genus Centropristis; species Centropristis striata. Next base: position 312,902 of record NC_081520.1, on the reverse strand, counting down.
AAAGTTAGTGTCATAGAGAAATCTAAAACACAGGTGGGCTCAGATGAGTTCAGCTAGTAAAATAAATTAATGAAAAACCCCCAGAGTGAATCAGTCTCAGTGACCGTGGTGTCCTGCTGGTCTCTCACTGACTGTTGTAGCGAAACCTCAACAGTCTGAATGTTCCGTTAAAAGCCCGTTAGTCAAACGGTCCGTTATCCTGAAACAGAAGCCCAGTGCTCCCAACACACTCAGTGGGGACGTTGGTCCGTTGGCTGCCAGCTAACAACGACTCGTTAACATTTTGTCTCATCAACAGGATTCAGATTCTCCAAAAGCAAAGAAAGACTTTTCATTTTGGCTGATATTTAATTTTAAGTAGATAAACTAAAGTAAGATGTAAAGCATGCCCACACAATGTTTATACCACGCCATGTGATTTAATCTATCACATGTTGAGAATGCCACATTTATTTAACTGATTGATGACATTATTTAACATTAGAAATGACATCATTATCTTGGCTCTGTATTAATTTCAGCCCAATGTGAATACATGTGATGGTTCCTGTATGATTGTTTGCTTTAACAATGCAGTTTACACATTTTTATAGTTAGCAGGGTTGCAGTTGTTTTCCAGTTGCTGTATTTCATTTCTTTATGATTAGAAATGATGACCTGCTAGTGAAAGACGTGTTACTAGTTTCAGTGATGGCACTTTTTATAATACCTTACTCTGAGAAATATATTATACAAACCCTTTTATTCTAGAAGAAGTTCCACATGTAAAATGTCTTGAGAATACTTACAACAGCGACTGTCTGATTGAATAATAATATTAGTAATAATAATAATAATAATAATAATAATAATGATATAATATGTTATGAATGATTAAGATTATGATCCTGACCATATATCAATAGCAGCTTAGGGCTACAGACTAGAGGTGGGGAAAGAAATTGATGCAGCATAGTATTTTGATATTTTGCTTGGCAATATTATATTGATTCATGGCCGCCAAGTTTCTATATTTAGCCTTCTGACAGAAACAGTATTTGGCTGTTTTTTTTTTTTCATAGGCCGTAGCGGCTCATTTGTAGGAATATACTGAAGATAAAACGAAGTGAAATAATGTTGCAAAATTAGGCTTTTTTATTTTTTCATTCAAAAAAATTAGTGCAGTGAAGCTTAAAATTGTAATTTGTAATTGTATCTATTTCAAAACAGGGACAGGGCAATAAGACAAAATAATCTGGTTCAACAGGAGAATAAGCATTGAGCTAGCAGGTTCTAGCTGTTTACTATAGCCAATATAGTAAATTAGTATAGAAAAAGGCAATTATTAAGTAAAAAATACACAACAAGGCAAAGACACAATATATAAAATAGATAAGTAGAAACATTTTGAAAGTTTGATAAAATGCTGCAGTTGTTGTCGTCCAACATGTTTGATATCAGTTCAGTTCAGTTTGACTGAATACTTTGTTGGTCAGTCTGTGGGTTTGACTCTCATTGTGGAGAAATAAAAAGACTGAAGAGAGATGAATACACTGAGAATTTACTCTTATTGGACAAAACAATTCTTGACTGAATTTCATTTTGTGGACACAAAATGCAGTTAAACAGTTAAATCACAATATATTGTATTTCAATACTCACCATATTGAAAAATCAAGTATCAAGAATCTGGATCAAACCGTCGAGGACACATGCTGTAAACTGAATCATTGTCAGCTTACCTGTAGAGAAAAATACTTCAGCTGGAAGTGGAGAACAGAAACATGTCTGCCTGCTGTTCAGCCTGCACAGACTGCTGGTTGTGGTGCTTTTGAAGAAATGTGAAGGACATTTTTTGGTCTATTCAGCTGTAATTAAAGGAATGATATTAGCACAATGACTCAATCCACAAAGAGGTCATACTCAAAGAGGATCCAGGTTCAAGTTCCCACTCTGCCAAAGTGTCCTTAAAGAACAAAGAAACCTTCTCTGTATCTGTCCCTGACCTCTGACCAGCAGAAAAGAGGATTTCTATTTATATTCATCCATTTCTTCCAGTGGTGTGGCCATTCTGAATGTCATTGGGGAACAGAGATAAAGCTGTTGTACAGTCAAGGAAATGGAAATGAAAACAGTGTGGGGACAATGACGGGCTGCAGAAACTGATGGTTCCTCTGAGCTGTTGACATTTCAGTCTCATTGCTCCTTCAGATAATATTTCACACAGAGAAAGGTGCAGACATATCATCTCTGTGTTTTAATGGGAGAGTCTGTGTGGCTGTATTTATGAAAGGCCTGACAGCGAGTGCAGAGGTATCGAAACCTGTAAGAAGAACAGTGGTGGTTATCTTTAAATGCAGAGGAAGAGGAGCTGCAGCTTAAAGGGCTGAATTCCAAACAGCAGCTAAACCCTGACAGGATGTAAAGGATAGTGAGCTCAGCTCCAGTTTTACTTACAATTCTTATCTACATTAAAATTCCCTTTTTTGTTAGTAGAGTTGATAAAGCCTATTGGATGAATAGCAGAATGTCTTCAAACCCAAACAGCCAAATCCAGCTTCCAGCCAGAAGCTTTATAGGAACAAAACACAGCACCAGGTGAGCAATTTCTCTAAACCAGAAAGTCGTTCAATTCAAATATTTGAAAAGGTCTGAACTTCAACTCAACCTCCAACTTCACAAACTCTGTCTCCGACATTCATGAATATCTAATTTCAGCCTGTTCTCCCCTCAAAAACTTTGGGATAGGTCGTGCCTACAGGCAGCGAATTATTATATTATATTTAGGTAATTCACCACTGACGTATTAGTGATTGACAGCGAAGTTAATATATAAGAAGGTGGATTAGACTGGAGGCTGGGGGTGGAGAGGGGTTCACATCCCCTGTGAAGATTAAAGTAAATGATTTTTAATTTAAGTTAAGTTGCCTACCTCAGTTACGTGAATCACATTTTTCACATAACTTGCTGGAGTGACGTGACCCTTGTAAGCTAGGTACATTTAGCCCAGCTAGGTACATTTATTTACTGTTTAAACTCTTTTATATCGCCTTACCACGGCGTTTTTTGTTCTAAACCCAGGTCAGTGGTTTTATGAAATAAATCCACAGAAACTGCAGCCTTTTTTACTGTTTACACAGACCAGAGAGGACAGGACAGGAGAGGTGCAAATATTTCAAAATGTATAGCATGTGGAGACCCACTTCTGGACTCTTGGAAAAGTGTTGTTTCTATAAATGTCATGATTTTTCTATTTTTTATGATTAAGTCATTATAATTGTGTAATGACATTTTTCTAACATTTTTTCATGAAGACATTTTTGAGTTGGTCCCACTTCGAGCCATGATTGTGTTGTTTCCATAGAGCTGCAGGACTAAAATACAAAGCCGGAGTGAGTAAAGTGGTGAAAGAGCAGAAAACGCCCTGAAACGGCTGGTTGGGGTTCAGAGGGTTAACTATAAACATGTTTGCCTCCCAACAAGGTCAGACTGGATCCTGATGAACTAGTTCTTCTCCGGCTGACCTGGTCATCCAGCTAGTGTTCACTAAATCACCTCCAGCAGCCACAATGGGAACTGATCCAGTGGACATTATGTGTAAATCTGAAAACAGGTGGAAAGAGAGAAATGTAACCTTGTTCTCTGCACACAGTCATCCAGCTCTACTTCCTCCCTAACCTAGCCCTAACCCTGACACCGGGCTGGAAACATAATCCAGACGGTGTTTATGTTTCCTGTGAAGTCTATTTGGCAAAAGGAAATAATTAGCGTATAAACATATTTAACCACAGTTAACATATTAAATCATTAGTCCAAAGGTCACTGATGGGATGTCTTCTTTCCTCATTACTGAGACTATCAGAGGCCCCACGATACGATTTTATCCCCATACTTGAGTCACGATACGATATTATTGAGATTTTAAGCATTTTGAGATATGGTGAGTATTGAGATACAATATATTGTGATTTAACTGTTTAACTGCATTTTGTGTCGTCAAAATTAAATAAAATCAAGAATTGTTTTGTCAAATGAGAGAAAATTCTCAGTCTATTCAATCTCTTCAGTCTTTTTATTTCTCCACAATGAGAGTCAAACCCACAGACTGACCAACAAAGTATTCAGTCAAACTGAACTGAACTGGTATCAAACATGTTGGACGACAACAACTGCAGCTTTTTATCAAACTTTCACAAACTTTAAGCTTCACTGCTCTGAATTTATTTGAATGAAACATAAAAAAGTCTAACTTTGCAGCGTTATTTCAACAACTTCCCGACACGATATCCTGACACATTCCTTAGATCTTCTAGTTTCGTGTGATACCAGGTTCTCCAGTATACTCCTAGAAGTATAGTATACTATATAACTATATGTATAGTATAGTACAACTAGAAAATTTCCTCTGGGGAAATTTTGAAAGGGCCACGGGGGCTACTGCCGGTGTGTGTGTGTGTGTAATTAAAATCACATAAAGTTACTGTGTGCGTGTGCATGTGTGTGTTTGAAGCATGTGTATGCATGTGTGAGGAGTGTGAGCGCTCACGCGCATGTGTGTGTGTGTGTGTGTATCTGTAACTGTAATCACATCAAAGATCAAAGCAATCAACTGAATTAACTGCCACCTCAGTGAAAGCAGCCAGAGGTGGACAGACTGGAATTTCTGGCCTCGAACAGAAAGCATTTTTGGCAAAACCATAATACCTATCATTGATCCGACTTCACTTTGAGCGTCCTGAGTTCTTCCTGAACGTTTACATATGTTTTTTTTTTAGAAAAATGAAAAAATAGCTTTGTTAGAGCGATCTAAAAAAACTGTTACATCTCCCTTTTTCAGAAATCTCCCTGCGTTTTTAATATGGGAGCCAATGAGGCTGTTGGTGGTGTTGTTGGTGCATCTGTGCGTCCTACGCCCAAACTATAACTCTGACAGCTTTACCAGAGGATTGTGAGGGAGAAGACTAATTTTCCTACATTTGATAAAAAACTATATGACCTATCGAAACGTGGATTAATACACCGATACACAAGACTTGTGTCTACTGTTTAAAGTTTAAATGGAGTCTCTAGGTGAAATTATGCCGGAGAAGTAGACGTTTAAAAATCTCCAATTATTGTTCTTTTTCGCTCATTTTTTGTCGCCCGTCCAATTCACTTCAATGCAAAATTTTGGGCAGTTTTTCGTATTCTGTAGAGAAAAGTAATAGCACACCGATCCCGATCAAACCGCACGTTTTGATATATAATTTGTCCTGCAACTCTTCAAGTTGTAGGACTAGTAGCGGGACGAAATTGCGTCCGGAAGAGGAAGAAGAAGAAATCCACAGTATAACAGTAGTGCAGCACTGGTCCCATCAGATATTGCTGGATGGGACCAGTATGGACCAGTGCTGGGGAGATTGCCCCGAGGCCCTAATAACGCCGTAAATACTAATGGCCCGTTGACGCTAAATATCGATACTTGGTTGCCATGAATAGATATAATATCGCCACGCAAAATATGGCGATACTATGCTGTATCGATTTTTCCCCCTACCTCTAGACTTTACCTTTTGACTTTTTTCAGAGAACCAGGTTTTGCTGAAGAGAGCTGGTATCTCCATTCTATAGACAGACAGCTACCTGCCACTGCTACAGGACAGACAGTAACACTGGAGGAGCTGATAGAAGTTCTCACACTCCACTGGCTCATTGTTAGCAGAGTGGTGGAGGAGGAACTGACTCATCAACAGCACTTTCACATGTTTAGTGACTGCCTGTAGATGTGACTTCCTGTCTGAGATGCTGCTGCTGATGGTTTCTGGGGTTGGAACCATCGTTCACGTCTTCCTCAGTTCACTCCAACAACATGAGCCAGAGGACTCTAACCAGGAAAGAGCTGGCGGTCCGGAGTTTCTCCTGGTGATGAACCAGAAGATGAGTGACACATGTAAGCTGTGCTAAAATTACTGCAGGGATACACACACACACACACACACACACACACACACACACACACACACACACACACACACACACACCAAGCTGCTGGGTCATCCGTGTCCATTTATATTCAAATGTGAGTGTTTGACCCTGAAGCAGCCTCTCTCTGTGTCTCTGTCTCCTGCTTTGTCTGAATGGATTCATCAGGCTGGAAGCTGTTTGTTCACATCCCACTGCCCTCATTAACATTTCACTGCCCCTCACACACACACACACACACACACACACACACACACACACACACACACACATGCAGCCTGATGGTAACCATGGCCTTAGTGTCTGACAGGCAGCTGAACAACACTGTGGGAAGAGTTCCTCTCCTCCTCTCTCTCTCTCTCCTCTCTCTCTCTCTCTCTCTCTCTCTCTCTCTCTCTCCTCTCTCTCTCTCTCTCTCTCTCTCTCTCTCTCTCTCTCTCTCTCTCTCTCTCCTCTCTCTCTCTCTCTCTCTCTCTCCTCTGTCTCTCTCTCTCTCTCCCTCTCTCTCTCTCTCTCTCTCTCTCTCTCTCTCTCTGTCTCTCTCTCGCTCTCTCTCTCCCTCTCCCTCTCTCTCTCTCCCTCTCTCTGTCTGTCTCTCTCTCTCTCTCTCTCTCTCTCTCTCCTGTAGCTTGTGAAAGTGTCCACCCTGCTCTGTTGTCTGTATTTTTATTGCTAGTTATCAGTGACAACAACAAACCGTCCATGAGACTAAACACATTTTACAGTTCTATGAATTCAGCAAATCTACATATAGACAATGATAAACAATGATGTTTTCATCTGTAGCCTACAGACTGTTTACATCAAAGGCACATAAATAAAGGCTAACAAGTGCGTCAGCAGGAATTACATGAAACAAGGAAAGCTATTACACCAACAAACAGTGACCTTTTTATGCATTCGAGTAGCAACACAACAACATGTAGGAGCAATGAGAACACAGAGAACACGGCAGCATGGTAGAGTTCCTACATGACGACAGCATGTTCCTGCAACATGCTGATCACACCAACACCAGAGACTGAATGGGCATATTTAATACCTGAGTAACTGTGTGATGGCCACTTAAACAGAATATGTGGTCACTGGATTGCTAAACAACCTAATTACAGTGTAAAACCAAGGACAATTCAATAAAAGATGTGGACAGCAGAGCAGATCTGTCATTCCACATACACGTTGCTCATAAAGTTGGAATACAATATTTTTCACACTCTTTCCATGAAATGATTGTGACAGTGTGACCACGTAATCAAAATAAGGACAAATGCCCACCAGGAGGTTTAACTGAATATCTTTCATCATTGACAGATTTTTCTTAATAATGGCATACAATTGCAAAATGTCATGGCAGCTGAGTGTCACAGTAGTTTTAAGTAAAATTATGGATAGTAAGAGAAAAGGAATTTTTATGAACCAGTGTTTTGCTTTTTCCTGTAATTAAAGGAGCATCTCAATAAATTAGAATATCATAGAAATGTTGATTGATGCCAGTAATTAAATTCAAAAAGTGGGAATAACACATTATATAGATCCGTCACAGAAAATAAAAATTGAATATTATAAAAGACCGATTTTAAAAAGTACTTTTCATTTGGTCCCCAGTACTCATAGTGACTCAGTAACATCAAACTAATAACATATTTAGCCAACTGTTGTTCTTCACACCAGCCGTTTCCATCGTTCAGAAGATTCACAGAGAAAAGCTTGATGGAAACAACAACATTTGATAAAGCTTTTGAAAATGCGAATCAAAGTTTTTATGCTCGCTTGAGTTGTTTTTTTGAAAAAAAATAGTGAATGTGCTAAACGGGAGATGGAAACGCTTCTTCCAATAGGTTCTGATGTAGCGAACATTTAACTCTTGATCAGCTGTTTCTGCTCTGAGTTAGAAGTTTCCCAGTTGATTCTGATTCCTGAAGACACGTTTTCTCTCGTGTTTACTGACGGATTAGCCTACAGTAACACATCACACTGCCATCTTCTGACCAAAGTACGTTACTGCAGCTTTGTTTATTCAGTCTAACCAGTTGATGGAACTCACTAATGGACATTTTCTTTAATGCCACATTTCAAAATTGCGCTTCAAAGTTCGATTGGACTTTAATGGAAACGCGGGCTGCTGTCCTGATTCTGTTTTGATCTATTACGATGTTTTCAGGTATTTCTGTTGACATCTCTTACTCTTGTTAATTTACACACAATAAATCAGCAGACATGTAAACAACCTGATCAGTGTCTCCCAGCATGCTGCCGCTTATTGGCTCTGACAGAGAAATATGACACGTTCTGATTTGATTTAGGTGGCTGATCTGCATTTAGGGGTTAGAACTTCATTAATAGTGTGTCAGTGTGTGTGAGTGTGTGTGAGTGTGTGTGTGTGTGTGTGTGTGTGTGTGTGTGTGTGGGGAGCAGGTGTGAGGCTGGTTGTTGTGCACATTCAGGAGGAAGATAGAAGATAGAGCTGGACTGGGACTTGGTGAATTGGATAAATTGGCAATTTCTCCGCAGCGGTTCCTGTGGAATAACGTTGGTTCACACAGTGGATGAAGAACATATGTAGATAATAGAAATTGAAGTCTATTTGGATCTTTTATTGGCTGCACTTGGCGCCGCAGTCCCAGCAGAGTAACATCTGGTCAGGCTGCTGTCCCCGGAGGAAACTTTGATTTGGAGATTGGATTTGTAGATTTGGGCTGTCATGCCTAACTAACATGATGGCTGAAGCTGCTGGCTATCAGAGTCTGAGCCGCTGGGTACTGATGAGTTTAAGACCCAGTTTACAGTGTGTCACTATAAATACCCACTGGAATTGGGATTTGAAGCACTGGGCTGAAGAGTATAGCTTGTTGGCTAAACAGTTAATATGACCGTATGATTTCCTGACCTTTAATGTTCATGCAGATTGTGACTCTCAGAAGCAAAATGAAGCTGTGTGATCTTATTGTAGCCTTAATGTTGGATGGCGGGCCTCATTTACACACTGCTTGAATCAAACAGCAGCGTTGGCCTTGTTTCCTGAATCTTTAATACAAGGTTGGTGATCATAAACAGGAGTTGTTTAGGAATGCAACCAGATGACCTATTTAACGTGAAGGTTCGGGGGTTCGTTGCTCTCTGTCCTTTCTTTATAATTTCCTCTTTTTTTAGCCCAGAAGGATGTCCTGCTCTCTGAAACACACATGATAATGTGAGTGCTGGCATGGAATGATGTTATTACCTCTGAGAACAATAATGTCATGCGGATACAGCAAGTTTGCACTTATATAATATATAATATATATAAGTACATTAAGTCTGAAGCATCATTTCCACTTAGCACAGATAGGACAATAACACAGCTTCACTCAGCACCATTAGTAGACAGAATAGTTAATATTGGTGCTATGAATATATGTTTCCTATGTCACTGCCATAATAATAATATTAAGATGTTTCCGTTCAGGAATTATCTGATGAAAGAACAAGTAAACATGACCGAGAATCACTAATACTTTGAGTACTTAACCTAATATTAATACTTAACTCCAGATGTAAAAATAACGTATGGTTAGGGCTGGACGATACATCGATAAAAAAAATATATTGATATATTTTTAAATGTGATATGGAACTAGACCATATAGCATATATCCATATAGTTAAAAAAAGTTATTTCTTCATATATAAATGCTGTCCTTACTAGGGTTTGTCATATTTAGTTCTTTTGTAATGTTCGTTATTATTTTCTCATATAAATATTTATTTCAGAAAAAGATTGGCCTATTTTATTTCATAGCCTATTTTTATTTAAGTGTGCACTTTATGGAGCTTTGATTTTTTTAAAAAGGTTCTCCTGTTGTTATACAGTATTATTTATGTTCACTTCAACAAACGGTTTCTATAAATATATTATATGTGACATGTCATATTTGGCTTTGACTTTGACTGAACATTTGCTCTCGCTTTGAGATAAAAATATCAGGATATATATCGTATATCGATATTCAGCCTAAATATATTGAGATATGACTTTTTTTTTGTTTTCACTATTCAGTTATGTGGTCTGTACCAACGTGTTATCAGGAATGACCAGCATCCTAACAACAGTTTTACATTTCTTTCTGCTGCTATTTCTACTCAGAGTTTTTGTATTTTTCTCCTCAAGTTTTAGGCAGTCAAAAATAAACACTTTAGTTTCAAATAGGCAAGGAGAAACCCTACTTATGTCCTTTCTCTCTTCCTCTCCCTCTGCTCTTATCTCAGTATTTTCCTCCCTCTGGCAGTCTCCCCCACGCTCTTCTATCCTGTTGACTGTCCTCCTGCTGGGCCACTGGGCTTGAGATGCTCTCTCGCCCTGGTGTCAGGAGAGAGAGAGAGAGAGAGAGAGAGAGAGAGAGAGAGAGACAGAGAGAGAGAGAGAGAGACAGAGAGAGAGAGAGAGAGAGACAGAGAGAGAGATTCGGCTGGTTGAGGGAGAGGGCCGAGCATATCAATGAGATATTTAAGAAACATGAAATATTGCAGCAAGCAGCCAGTGGTAGCTCCCACATCAGCTGATAGGAGCTCCATCCTGGAGGCTCGCAGCAGAAGGAGGCCATGACCTCTGACCTCTGACGCCTCTCATGTGGTCCTATGCCCAATGTGTCCATGCATGCATCTATCTATCTATCACTGTGGTTCGCCTGTATGAAAGTGAAGGAATGCTGTTTGTGTTGTGTGTGAGGGATTAGGATTGAGGGCGAGCCGCTGTGTGTGTGTGTGTGTGTGTGTGTGTGTGTGTGTGTGTTTGCTCTGCTGTGTATCGGCCCCAGAGTGCCAGCATCACTTCACGCTGCTTTTATGTTTCGTCACATTGTAAATGTCAGCCCACTCAGCGCTGCATGAATATTGAGGCGGTGCTGCGGTGCGTCCCGACTCTCCGGCTTGTCCTGGATGTTAAAACAGCCACTTAGCAACTGAAGGCTCCCAGCAGAGCAGCAGGGCTGACAGACAGACCGGCGGCCTGGCCGGCCCGGCCTCGCTCCTAAAATACTTCAATAAGCCACCAAACAGGAATGTATTAGTACCAGGACCATGAATTATGCAGAACGGAGACAGAGGCCAAGTGGATCGGAGGAAGTGAAGTTTGAGAAAGTGAGAGGAATGTGATTTCAGGCGTAGTGAGTCTGGTTCATGGTGTGAGACAGTGTGATAGAGTGTTAGAGAGCAAGGTCATGTGTTTAATGCATCAACTATTCTCAATTCACTTGCATTCAAAGTCAATGTGTTGGTTGAAGAGGTGGGGGAAACACCCACAGTGCATAGTATTGGGATATTTTGCATGGCGATATTAAATCAATTCATGGCCGCCAAGTATTGATATTTAGCGTTCTGCTAGCGCATCATAGCAGAGTATACTGGAGATATACTGGAGATACTGGTATCATATGGAACTAGACTAGACTAATGAATCTATAGGCACCAGGATATCTTGTCGGGAAGTTGTCTATTTTTTTTTGTTTCATGGATTTCATGGATTTTCAAAGCGGTCATGTGACCTCTGACATCATGCTCTCTGGTTCCCACCAGTCTCCTCTTTATATAGATGGCTGCCTCCCAGTTTAGAACCAAGAATGTTCTCCTATTTGACTAAACAATTCTTGATTAATTTAATTTTGTGGACACAAAAGCATTTAAACAGTTAAAATGCAATATATTGTATCTCATTACTCAACATATTGCAAAATGCTTAAAATCGCAATAATATGGTATCCTGACTCAAGTATGGGGATAAAATGATTTCACGGGGCCGATACGCTGATTCACACCTCTAATTGATTGTCCTTAAAAAAAAAAAGTCTGAAAACTCAAGTAAAAGGAGATGTGACATGATATTTATTATATATTATTATATATATGTGAACTGCTGGTTAATCACACAAGAAAAAGCTTACTACTAAGTCATTTGTTTTTGCCTTTAGTGTTTTTTAGCTTTTTTGTGTTTGGGAAAACATTTCTGTGAAGACCTCAACTGTGCACATCCAAACAGTGAGCTAATGGGCCTGATAGGCCTGTGATGAGTTCAGGACCCAGTTTACAGTGTCTCACTATAAATACCCACTGAAATTAAAGTTGGAATAAAATATTTTTTACCTCTTTCCACGAAATGATTGTGACTATAATTTATTCTTGACAGATAAAGTGTAAATCTTCTCAAAACTTTATTAATCCTTTATTCCAAAACATCAAATGGAAATGAAACCACAATTAACAGAGGATTGTGTCTGAAAACAAAATTATTCCAACTTCATTGGCAGCCGTGTATTTAAGAAATGATTTCTTGCTGTAAAAACATGTTTGGAATCTTGTGTTATGTGTTTCATTTTTATCTCAAATTGGGTTTGAGATTGTTTTGAAAGTTGCTGAGATATGGACAATAGGAATATCAGGATTTTAATGAGGAAAAAACCGAGCAGAGTTAAACAGCAGACCTCATCAAATATGGTTAAACGTCCCTCGGCCTGTGTGGAGCGTTTATCTGCAGGCTGATTGACTCAGTCCTCTCTGGTATGTGTGTGAATATTAACCCTGACAGGCTGACTGGACTGGACATGCAAACTGAATTTAGACCCTTGTGTGTGTGTGTGTGTGTGTGTGTGTGTGTGGAGTTAAACTATGTGACATATGTCAGTGAGCAGTTATAACACCTGCCCATCATGTGTCAGTGTCTGTTGGCTAGTCAAGCTGCAGCGAAGCCTTCTTAAAGTTCTGTGTTGTCTGTTCCAGAGGTGAAAGAAACACTTTGACCTTATGAGCTCACAGCAGCTCAGCATCAGACTCCTACTGGAACAATCAATACAGCAGAGTATTGCCATATTTTGTGTCGTGGTATTGTATCGATTAATTCCGTATCAGGCTCACTTTAAGGAATATACTGGAGATACTGGTATCATATGAAACTAGAAGATCTAAGGAATCATAGTAACAGGCATCATGGCGTCAGGATATCGTGTCAAAAGTTGTCAAAATAACTCTGCAAAGTTCTGCTATTTTATGTTTCATTTTAAAAACATTGAGAGCAGTGAAGCTTGTTGTTTGTGAAAGTTTGATAAAATGCTGCAGTTGTTGTCGTCCAACATGTTTGATATCAGTTCAGCTCAGTTTGACTGAATACTTTGTTGGTCAGTCTGTGGGTTTGACTCTCATTGTGGAGAAATAAAAAGACTGAAGTCAGATGAATAGACTGAGAATTTTCTCTTATTGGACAAAACAATTCTTGATTTAATTTAATTTTGTGGACACAAAATGCAGTTAAACTGTTGAATCTCAATATATTGTATCAATACTCAGCATATCGCAAAATGCTTAAAATCACAATAATATGGTATGCTTGCAGAATGGTTCTCACTAAATCTATTCCAGCTGAGAATAGAAGCAAATCTCCCGGCAGGACGCTTTCTGGAAGCCTTTTTGATGTCCGTCACTCTCCGTGTCACGCATCAAACAGGATTCTATTAAATGTGCCACTCATGTCTCCTGGACATACTGTGTTTTATTAACAGCAGCCACATTGATTGATCAAGACTTCCTGTCTGTTTGTTGCTGTTTCACTACATGTAGAGTCCCTCCCTCGCTACAGTGGCTGGGGAAACAAAGTCAATCAGACTGTTGATTTCTTACCACCACATGGAAACTCTTCAGTAGATCAGAACATTTCAGTACATTTCTGCTATACATGCAACATGTAACATGCAGTTATATTCCAGAACCCTTCCAGCAGGATATCTGTGTGATTTAAACAGCTGTCTATGCAGATTCTGCTGCACTGTCGCTCCAGCTCAACACAACAGTGAAGCGAGCCACAGAACTCGATTCTTTTACTGCATTGCATATTTTTCACTTGTTTTCAGAAACATAAGTTCATGTTCTGTTTAGCTGGAAACATGAGAAACAGGAGAAAGCCCACCTGTCTTCAGTTTCATTACGTTTGTCTGTTTTTATTGCCAGACGTGGTAGATCTCTCCAGTATCTCTGCCTGGTAACCATAGCAACCGGCACCACTGACCACTTGGTGTACAACAACCGACACACAGGTTGCTCACCTGTTATTACCTGATCACAATGATCGTGTGTGTGTGTAAAAACAGCTGGTTTGTCCCACATCACACACAGTTTTTATCCATTATTTTTTAAGTCGCGCCCCAATGACTTCCATGTCAGAAACACTGGCCTTTTGACAGAACAAATGCAGTATCACATTGTGTGAAGTTAGCCTGAGCTAGCAGCAGCAGAGTATCAGTGAGAGCGACTGAAAGTGACTCTGTCAAAACAAAAAGAGCAAACACAGAGTGGGTGGAGTGGGTGTGAAATATGAGCTTCACTTCACCCAAGGCCAACTACACTGAGCTGGAGCTAAAGGAGTGTTCATCCTTCAGCAGAGAGCGGGGCACCCAGGCTATTAGGATGCAAGCTCTGCAGTTGTGAATAAGTGACTGAATTGAGCTCAGCAGCGAGCTTTGATCTGAATCAACACTCTGCTGCCATGCCACAGCCAGGAGCGTGGCTGTGCATACTAAACGCCAGCTCTGCCCCACTTCCTCTCCTCACACTTCCACCGTTCACCACAGGTCACCTTTCCTTCAGAGGCCTGTAGGCTACCGTTAGGATCATTACTGCTGTCTGCAGGAGCACACTGTTCCAGCTTCTTCACACATCACTGTCTTTCTGTTGGTGAAATCCATAGGAGGACCTGTCTGCACGGATACATTTGAAGATTCACCTCTTTGTTGTTCCCTTTCTTTCTGTTGATTTGAGTATGGATTGAAGCTTTTAAAAAACCTTTTCAAACTGGAACTATGGATGGAAACAGAATGCCACTCTTGAAATGCTTCCTTTCATCCAGTGTGAAGCATGGCTGCATATATTTGACTCCTCTAATACGATCAATATCTAAATACAATATTATGTGTCAGGGAAGGTCGCACTAAAAGTCTGTTTGGCAGCTTGAACAAAGAAACTTCATGTGAAGTGGATGGGTCAAATCTAGTCATTCTGAACCAGGTCAGTATTGGCACTATAATGGATCCAATGGATTGGATTGGTGCTTTTATAATGTGGTTCTACAGGTTCTTACAGACCTCCCAGCTGTTCAACCATTTAGTTTGAAGTGTAGCTGAGTGAAGAAGAAACAACTCTGTGGTTCTGTCTGGCTTCAGAGGACATTTGCATAAAGTTCTCACATCATTCAGCCTTGAATAGTGGTGGCTGGAGGTTCTGCATCATGTTACATACATGTGGACAAGGAGTTTGGTTCCAAACATTGCCGTTTATTTGGGTTTCAGCAAATATTCCAAGTTTGCTCAAGGTTAGAAAACATTCATAGAGGTCCAACCAGCCGGCACACCGGGGTCTGAACCCCTGCAGAGCTTCTTCTAGAGACTATACTTAGATTGCTGTGTTCTGCCACTGTTTTTCACATTCCTTTTTTTTATGGCTGTGCTGGTCCGTTTTGCCTCGGTATGTGTAATAAAGGGACATCAGTGAAGCATGGAACCCAACTGTGGTTAATGAGCAGGTCAGGATGAAAAGCACTGGAACTTTACATTTACCGCAGTTTGGTTGAAAACAGCAAAGTACAAATGTGTTCTCCTGCTGAGACAAAGGCCAGCAACAGCAACTCTAACAAGGTTTACATAAGTGGTGTATATTAGTCCATTACATTATGAGAGCACTCCAAGCCTGTCAGCACTCTGTGATTTAGAGAAAGAACCGCCATGTGGCCCTGAGTGGAGGCTGATGAAACCGAGCTATGGAAAATCTCATTATTCCAGAGGCTGATATGCTCACATACCCTGCAGACCTGAGTTCCTGCAGCAACACAGCTTGAAGGTGTCAATACCACAAACATGACAACTTCATGTTTTTCATCAGACCTGTTGCAGTCCAGCCACCTGGTAAATGTCTGCCTGGGTTTAAGGTTCCTTTATAAGCTGCTGTGGTAAGAGAGCTGAGCCGGCCCGCCACAGGAAACCTGCTTTGGTCATAATGGGTCTTATAGAGGACACGCTGTAATGTATAGTCTGCAGCAGCTGCAGCAGCCCCGACGGCTCAGCTCCTCTTTTAAACATGCTGGAGTCCTGGAAGACTTATATCAAACATTTGAAGTTATATGCGATATGTTACTTTAGTAAATTAAGCCTTTTTGGTCTTTTTACTTGGGGGAATTACAAAAGTGGGTTACTAAAGTGTGCATTACTTCTGAGCACTTCCCACACAACGACATGTTTAATTTGTGAATGTGTTCTCTGGGCCAGAGTTTCTTCCACAACAACTACAGGACATATGTCTATTTATATATAATAGCTGTAAAATATACATGTAGAAGCCAGTATCAGACACTGAAGGGTGTGACAACGAGGCGATATGTGATGACCTGGGAACAGCTGCTCACCTGTACTGTATGTATGACACACTTGTACTGTATGTATGACACACCTGTACCTGTTACTGTATGTATGACACACCTGTACCTGTTACTGTATGACACACCTGTACCTGTGTCTGTATGAGACAAAGCAGCGGCACCAGGTTGGTTCATCCCTGTGAGCATTTATGAGCATCAATGTTTGTCCTGCTCCTCATCTCTCTCCTCTGTGTGCTGCTGGTGTGTCAATTTGACCATCACACACACACACACACACACACACACACACACACACACATGCAGCACATATTCACACACAATCTGGCAATATGAAGTATGGGTGTGTTCATTTGTGCCCCTTAACAATCAAAACAATGTGAAACTATTTGCTCCCTCCCTTCATTCATGGGGCGTCCCCGGTGGTTCACCCTGGTGGAGCGCGTCCCAGTAAGGCTAAGTCCTTGCTGCGGCGGAGCCGGGTTGAATCTGACCTGAGGTCCCTTTGCCGCATGTCTCCACCTTTCTATCTGTCACTTTGAATAAAGCTTAAAAAATCCTAAAATTAATCTTAAAAAAAATTGGCAGTTGATCATTTCTAAACATGATGAGATTCGGTCTTGAGGTGTCAGTGGGAACATTATGTGGCAGTTTAAGGCTGAAAACCAACGGAGACTTCTTGGTGTTCTTCACCTGCTTCCTGTCAGTCAACCTGCCTGCAGAGATATAAAACTCTGGTTGGGACATGTTGACTTGCTGTTATGGAACCATATGGCAGCCATATTACCTGGATACTTTTTCTACCAATACACCAAAACTGTTAGACATGTGCTTGTCAAGAATGAACGACAGAATGAAAAACAGGAAGGTAATATCATAATTGTAAATTTATATTGCAGACAATTATTGCATTTTTTTCAATGGTGCCAAACCCTAATAATCACAGCACAGACTGTTTTTGGTATTCTGAATGGCTAATATATAGGATTCAAGGTGACTATATTTGAGTTATATTATGTTTAAATATATATTTACATATATCAAGTGTTGTGTGGTTGGTTGGTGTTTAGTGTTGCTGTGTAGTGTCGATTAAGGAGCGAACACAGGCACTTCTCGTTATTAACATGTATGTTTACTTGATTGGCATGGAATCAGGTAAAATTATGGGGCTGTATTAAACCATAATTCATTCTTCCCTCTCACATTCACAGGAAATACCTCTCACATACACAAAAATAGCTATTTTTTTTATAAATGTAAAATGTAACAGGTAAATCTGTGCATGTAAGAGGTAAAATGGTGTATGTGAGAGGTATTATTTGTGTATGTGAGAGGTAAGAATGAATTATGGCCCCTCATATAAAATGGCCATGCGTTATTATGGAATAATTCGTGTGGTGTTCTGTATCTACGGCTGCCTCCATCGGTCCAATAGGGAAACAGGATCAGCTTAGTTTGTGTCTGGATTATTCACATTTAGCCAAACTACAGAAGACAGTTCTTACACTTGATGAATACGTTTGTCTTTATTGTTTTCTTTCCCTTCCAAATTTCTTTTTCCTTGCTTACTGCTGGCTGATTTAAAGCTGTTTTAAACCTTTGTTTGATGTCAAATGTAATCTTCATTTTTTGTTTCAAGCCTTAATCTAGAATTAACTCTAAAGTTAAGAGCTGCAGAATGACATAACTGAAACTCAAAACTTCAAAAGGCTCAAGTTCAAAACTGGCTCTCACAGAAAAAGAAGCACCACACACACACCCACACACACACTGTTCTCACTGCTGTAGACTCTTGAGAACTGGATGTGGAATGATGATGTCATTGGTGAACCGTTAACATGGTAAATTGAAAGGGGGGGGGGGCATTCTTTGTCCGTTGCTGACTGTTATTGCTGTTGGCGAGTCGTGTTGTCTCAGTGGTCCCCGGCCAGAAACGTCCCTGGCATCCGCTGCCGGGACCCCCCCCCCCCCCCCCCCCCCCCCACGCAGAGCGGTAGATAGAAGAGAGAGGAGAAGGTGGAAAGAAAAGACAAAAGACTGATGGACAAGCTGAACAACTGATAGAGACAGAGGTAGAATAACGGTCAGTCTGTAAGGCCCTCCCACACTTGAGGCCAGAGTGTGTGTGTGTGTGTGTGTGTGTGTGTGTGTGTCCTCTGAGAAAATGTACACCAGTGTGAAGCTGTGTGGTAGCCCTAAATCTCCGGCAGTCTTTTTCTCAGCCACTGAACTGCCATTAATCTTGGATGTTTGCCTGTTTGTTTGTAACGGATTATAAGGCGCTGGAACTAATGAGTTTTAGACCTGAACCCTGAGCTCACTGGAGCAAGGGCGGGGGGGGGGGGGGGGGGGGGGGGGGGGGGGACAAAGTGAAAAGCAGAATGGGATGAAATGGAGAGTAGGAAGGAGATAGAAAGTGTTTTCGCTGTGTAGCTGTCTGTGTTTCTGCAGGAGGAGCTGCAGGTCACTGTGGCTGCAGATATTTAGATATTTAGTTCCACAGACTTGAGACAAGGAAGAAGAGGAAGAAGAGGTATTCCACTTGTTGGTGGCGTCGTATGAGCCAGCACCAGCCTGGCCAAACAGGATTACACTGATTTACTGTGTCTATACCAGACGGCCGTTGTTTCCAATCAGAGCGGGACAGTGAAGTTGCTACAAAGGCTAAGTCACACCAACGTTTATAACAGCCAAATCTCAAAGTCAACTTCATCACACCAGTCAGTGAATCACTTGTGGTGAAGTAAATTCATGTAGACTTCTTACAGTGCAAGTTTAGACAGATATCTCACTCCTGTTCACTCCTCATGGGGGATATCAGGTGTTCCTGTCTGCATTACTGTTGTTACCATTAATCGGTTGCATGCCAGCTGAAGCGTGTTGACCTGTTAGGGACCAGAAAGAACTGCAGAGTCCATAATGAGGAACATAGAAGCAGCTTTGTAATATGACTTGCATTTAATCACTGCACCACCAATGCTTTCAACATTTCACTGTTCCATGTTCTGGTGTGACTAATAAACATGCTTTTGACCATGCTCCATCCCATGTATCCTGCATTCTTTCGGATCATTGGCTGTGTGCCTCTGCAGAAATTAATGTGTCAGCAAGACACAATTAGGCCCATGATTGGTGGGGCAGGATGTGAGGATGCAAAGAAAGGTCAACACTAGACTTTAAACAAAAAATAAAGCTGTTACCATTGTTATTAACATTTCCTGAGGTTGTTTGGTTAAAATGTGAAAGTGATCGGTTGGCTGGTAGACTGCAGACTCTTGGGTTAAGTCTGCTATTGGCAACCTATCCTCCCCTTCTTCCATCTGATTTACAGGGACTGCCCAATTCTGATTGTTTTTCCTGATCCCAGTATGACAACAGGAGCAACCAGAACATCACTGTGGAGACAGATCTGGCAGTACGAGACTAGCTGCCTGGTAGTTAAACACTGTAACCCTCCAGGTTAACGGGAAGTAAAGTATACAGGTAGATCTGCAACACACCTATTCATCATTGTGTGCACTTTTGTTAAGCACTCTTAGTGGAAAATACAAGGACATACAAATAGTAGATTGTCCAAGTCAGCTGTCAACTTAGCTTACCCAATATAAATTACAATTACACAAGAATTAATATACATTTGTAATTTGCTTGTGTTTTTAGGTTCCCATTGGAGGAAATAATCACAAGACTAACTGATAATGAAAGTAATCATTAATGGTACTACCACGTGGCTTTAAATTTCACCTTGCCTGTGCAAAGTTTCTTAGGCCTGGCTGAATTTAAGTGCTGACCAATGGAGCTCTAACCACGAGTCTGTTTATTTGTTTATTTATTAAGGATCTGGAGTCTGTGCTTAACAGTCTGTGCTTAACGAGGCATCGAGAGGGGGATTAGTTATTCAACCATCTACATCTTTAACTCGCCTGCTTGTGCTGTATAGAAAACACAAATTAATAAGTTATGAGGATAGGATGAATAGGCCATGGGTTTATAGTAGCTGTAAGCAATCTCACAAAGCAAAGGTCAAAACTGCAGAAGAGCATTTCCTCTAATGAGTTATTTGGCTCAGAGCTCTAACATCCTCTCTTCTGCCACTCATCCATGCAGATGCTCTTCAGCTCGCTTCCCTTTCACTTTCCTCTTAAGTGCTTCTCAGCAACAAGAGCAGGATCTAGGCTGGAAATTGCCCCCCAGTTCCAATGTCTCCCCTGGAGGAAGACTTCGGTCTCTAGCCATGACACCACGATAGATGAACGTACTATAGCCTCGCTGCTTCAGAATTATTCATCTGCATCTTGGGCATATATGATTCATGAAATACTCCTGGTTCCTTTGCTGGGAAAAAACCTTCAGGACCTTCAGATAAAAGCCAGTGGTCCTTGAATATGAATTTGGGATTGCCACACAGCTTTCAGATTAAATTCTAAGTTCTTTGTAGTAAAAAAAATCCACTATAGATTTAAAGCGATACATACAATGACTGTAATTCACAATAAATATAATTTTAACCCAATAGTTTGGAGAGAAAATTGTCTGACTGGCATAACTTTTAGTCTTTGACCTGACCTGGATTTCTCCAGATCTCCAAGAAAAAAAATGAAGAGAGAAAGCTCATTAGAAGTAGAAAGCACTAGCAGCAGTTAGAAACTTTGTCATCAGGTGGTAGAGACCATCAGTAATGGTGGTAGTGACCTTTGTTAATGGTAGAGACCATCATTAAAGATAGAGTCCATCATTAAAGATAGAGTCCATCATCAAAGGAAGAGACCATCATTAATGGTAGAGACCATCATTAATGGTAGAGACCATCATTAATGGTAGAGACCATCATTAATGGTAGAGACCATCATTAATGGTAGAGGCCATCATTAATGGTAGAGACCATCATCAATGGTAGAGACCATCATGAATGATAGAGACCATCATTAATGGTAGAGACCATTATTAATGGTAGAGACCATCATTAATGGTAGAGACCATCATTAATGGTAGAGACCATCATTAATGGTAGAGGCCATCATTAATGGTAGAGACCATCATTAATGGTAGAGACCATCATCAATGGTAGAGACCATCATTAATGGTAGAGACCATCATTAATGGTAGAGACCATTATTAATGGTAGAGGCCATCATTAATGGTAGAGGCCATCATTAATGGTAGAGACCATCATGAATGGTAGAGACCATCATTAATGGTAGAGACCATCATTAATGGTAGAGACCATCATGAATGGTAGAGACCATCATTAATGGTAGAGACCATCATTAATGGTAGAGACCATTATAAATGGTAGAGGCCATCATTAATGGTAGAGACCATCATTAATGGTAGAGGCCATCATTAATGGTAGAGACCATCATTAATGGTAGAGACCATTATTAATGGTAGAGGCCATCATTAATGGTAGAGACCATCATTAATGGTAGAGGCCATCATTAATGGTAGAGACCATCATTAATGGTAGAGGCCATCATTAATGGTAGAGGCCATCAGTAATGGTAGAGACCATCATTAATGGTAGAGACCATTATTAATGGTAGAGGCCATCATTAATGGTAGAGACCATCATTAATGGTAGAGACCATCATTAATGGTAGAGACCATTATTAATGGTAGAGGCCATCATTAATGGTAGAGGCCATCATTAATGGTAGAGGCCATCATTAATGGTAGAGGCCATCATTGGTTTGGTTCCCAGCTCCGCCTGTCCACATGTCCTGTACCAAGACATTCAATCCCAGTTTCTAAATACTGATGTGTGTATTTTGAAGTCTCTGCCAAAGAATGTACTGTAATATAACTTTGGGCTTGACTTCATTTGATTTACATGACATTTTCTTCTCTGCTGTACACACTAATAGATCCTTCATAGTGTAGTGACCTGATTATAAACAGCGTATCTTTGATCAAACTCTATAAATGCCATCTGCTATATCTCCAGAAGTTGTTTATTAACACAGCACATATACATTCCACCACATTTTTCCTCACTGTTTGACAGTTTCACATGTGTGTTCTGTGCGATGCCGACATTGAGAGAAATAATCAAATCCAAGATGTCATTTTTTGTTATGTCTGGGCCATTACAAATGGAAATATTCTAGATTTCTTGTGCATTGGTTTGTTTCCCAACATTATGCCTGACATATTTGCTTTCTGTGGAGGCTTTGAGATCTGGACTAGAATTTAAACTAACAGTCTGCAGGTTTGAACAGTGCTTGGCTGTGTTTGCATTTGTGCTGATGGACCCCACTGGTGGATCTGCCATGGCTGAAGAGGTTATACTGACACAATCACAGTTCAGGAGGTTGATATGGTACTTTCAATGCAGCGCTCACTGCAATTTTCCCGAGGCCTTAATCTGTCAATTTGCAAAACAGTTTGAATATATGTTATTTATGTGCAGAGCAACGGGGGTTTCCTATCAGATGCCACTGTTTGCCTTGCCTCTATTCCTTGTTTTGTTGTTGCACCAGCCTGCTGGCTGGCTGCTCAGATGAGTGTGAGAATGGCAAACAGCAGGAATTTATCGTGTGGTGGTTTTGTTGTGTTTGTGGTTGAGCGACTGAGGATTACCAATGAACCAATTCAAACCTTTGTGTTGATATGTTGTATAATGTGGTGGCATTATGTACAGCTGTGGTTTAGATGCTTCCAGACTGTATACAGGTTTGAGAACAAAGAGAGTCTTTCTGATCCTGAATCTTTTAGTGTCATGTTACCTTGTTGCATAGTGGGAAACAGATGGAAGAAGCAGTGACACTGGGCACATGAGATGGAAGCTTAAAACAAGGTAGAATTTTTTCTTTTTTTTTAACCTGCAGTTAAGTTCCTGTCCAGATGTTCCTGCTCAATTTTTCTCAAAGAAAACAGCTGTTTTTTACATTTACAGTGTGTAAATGTATGTGTGCCAGCGCATATGCAGCTGTGTGAATATATGTTTTAATTTTATGTCCGTACAACCTGAGGCAATTACTAAGAAACAAGAGCTTTCTCTTAACGATAGCAGTTCCTTCAGGTCAAAGCGAGCACGTCATGTGCTATAAATACCTGCGTGAGCTGCTTCTGTTCCTTCCGCAGAAGTCTGGTCTGAAGCCTTCAGCCTTGGCTGCGTCCCATGGGGAGAACCACTCGTTATTGCCGAGCCAGCAGTTATGTTGATGGCTGTAATTTGCACCCAGGAGGATCTCGAACCCTCAGTTCTACTCTAAATGTCTCATGGTTAGCTTGGACATTTTTTTTTTTTAAATCAAAAACCAGGCTCAAGAGTATCTCGTTCTCTCCCTATATCTATTTCTCCTCTCCCCTCCTGGCTTTTCACTCACTCCATCCGTCTTGCATCCAGTGAGTTGTCAGCTAGCCCCGCTTGGCCCCATTCGTCTTGTCTCACCTTAACACATTGTGGCTGCTATGGCTGCAGGCTTCTCTTCTGCACCAAGCAACCCAGTCAGAAATCCACCCACACTCAAGACTAAAATAGGCATGCTATTGCCTTGCACACTCTAGACTTCATTCTGTGGATGAAGGCTGCAGTTCCTCACTGAAGTTTGAAAGTCTTCAGTACCTTCAACCCAAAGCAGTTCTTGCTCTAAAACGCTGCAGTGATCCTTCAGTAAAAATAAAATGAGTTAACTGGCCCAGTCAGCGAGACTTGTGAGGTTTTTGTCAGATACTTGTCAGGACACATGCCGTTATCAGTGCCAGCATGTAGTGTAGGTGATGTGTGTGTGTTCTGAGCTGTAACTCAGTCAGGTCTGCAGGCTGTTTTCTGACTGCTGTTAGAACACTAGCTCTGCAGAAACCCCTGCTACTGTTAGCATGCTAATCTGCTTGCTCCCATTCCCTATTCATGCTGCCATGGTGTGTGTGTGTGTGTGTGTGTGTGTGTGTGTGTGTGTGTGTGTGTGTGAAGCAGAAATATAGTGAATTAGTGAAAGACAGAAATCTATTTTAAGATTAGCATAGGAAATACACGAGTGGGTGTGTTCTGGTTTGTTGCTCTGTATGTGTGTGTGTGTGTGTGCAGTCTCCAATGCCTAAATTGATACCCACAGTGTTTGTGTTTGTGTTTGTGTGGCATCGTAACAGCAGAGCGACAGGCTGAATGCATTATTCATAGCATTAGATGACACAAAGATGCAAATTGACTCATGGAGCAATGAATCCGCTACCTACTCCAGCTAAGACTCAACACGCTTCTCCGCACAATAATATTAGCTCGTCCGCTTTTCATGCCCAGATGCAATCAAATCAGAGAGTGATGCTGCTTAGACCACACACTCCAAGAAAAGAGAATAGAAAGAATTGGAGGACATGAAGACATTATGCAGGAACCAAAGGATGTGTCAAGGTCACAAATATTGACAAATGATTGATTGACAACCTAGAAGAAATCAATGGATCAATGAGTATGTATGGATCATTATGAGATGTTTATGGCTCTTTTCTTTCATCCTCATGGAAAGTATCTTGGATCTGTCTTGATTCTCGATTCATGTTTTGATTTGTCACAGTCTCCACTATCAGTCTTTGGACATGACCAAGTCCATTTGGCTTTTTCTTTAGCTGTTAGTTCATTCATTCATTCATTCATTCATTCATTCATTCATTCATTCATTCTCCTTAAGTGCTTATCATCAGGTTCACAGGGGGGCTGGAGCCGATCCCAGCTGACAGATCGCCATACTATGGCAGTGCTGACACATAGAGACAGACTCATTCACACTCATTGACTCCTACGGATCTGAACCTCTTGCTGTGAGGTGGAAGTGCTTCCCACTGTGTAGCTGCTGTTAGTTCCTCATGCGTTAATATCATAGCGCTGCTCTTGAGCAATGCTAATGCTTATCTTCTCCACGAAAGCTCTGATTCCACTCAAGTGGTCTTTACTTTATATAATAAATGTGTATTTATATCCATGGCTGTAGTAAACATATATATATATAAACATATCCAGTTCTGTACCAGTGGAACATGCTTACCTATGCAATACATTGTTAAAATGTTTGAGGTTTGCACATGCATGCAACTACAATTTATAAATGATACATAGCATGCTGAAGAGATGTTCACAGATTTTTGAAACATGTTTTTAGTTTTGTATACATTATATACATTATATCTGTTATATATATGACTCAGAGGTGGAGGAAAAAATCGATACAGCATAGTATTGCGATATTTTGCGTGGCAATATTATATGGATTCATGGCTGACAAGTATCGATATTTAGAGTTCCAACAGTATTTTTGCCGTAGATTTATCCGGACGGGCTCACTTTTCAGAATATTCTGGAGATACTGGTTTCATATGAAACTAGAAGATCGAAGGAATCTATAGGCACCACGTGGTCAGGATATTGTGTCGGGAAGTTGTTGAAATAACGCTGCAAAGTTAAAAATGGTGAGAAAATACTGCAGTTGTTGTCATCCATACATTGATATCAGTTCTGTTTAGTTTGACTGAATACTGTGTCGGTCAGTCTGTGTGTTTGACTCTCATTGTGAAAAGGAACACTGTTAAAAAGAGCGAAGTGAGATGAATAGACTGAGAATTAAATCACAATATATTGTATTGCATTACTCACCATATCGCAAAATGTTTAAAATCACAATAATATCGCAATAATATTGTATCCTGACTCAAATAGCAGGATAAAATCCCTCTGGGGATTTACAACTCTAATATAAAGACATGTATATATTTTATTTATGTTAATGAAGGAGGTGAAACTTATTTCACACTACTGTGGACTCGTTCTCCTGGTCTGGCAGCAGCTTCCTGCAGGCTGTCTCAGGTTCAGATCTGATTCTGGTGGGCAGCAGGTCTCAGCCATGCTCCACAGAACAGAAGCATTATCGAGCAGCAGTGTTTATTGCCTCAGGACAAACTGGAGCCTGTTGGGGGAAGCCCTGTTACCGATTACTCCAGTTTTAATCTCTTATCTGTCGATACGTGGTCGGAGAAGTCGTCTTGTGAGATGGAAAGTCAAATTTCTGTACAGCGTTTTAAAGGTGTATTGGCTTTTTTCTTCTTCTTCTTTTTTTAATGAAGCTTCTTTTGTTTATCTGTTGAGTGTTGATTCTGTCAGATTAAATAAAAGTTGTCCTCACTAGTTTTTATCAGCTATGGTTAATTAACTCACAAGTAATTTCATTAAAGCAGTATGTCACTGAAGTGAGGAGAAATAATACATTTGTTGGGGGACTATTTTTAGCAGCGGATTAATCCACATTTGGTGCTCTAGTGAGTATTTGGGGCAGCAGGATGGTGTGTGTGGGTTAAAATAAATGACAATGTAAGTGTTTAAGCAGGAACATGTCAGTGGATGTGCTTTTAATAGTTTTTGCATGACGATGGCGCTCTCTGGCCCTGAGGTATAAGATATATCAGCCTTTGATTTACAATAATAATACAGGCATAATATATAAAACATAATACAGGCCTCCAGCTGAAATGAGAACCCTGAATTCTCTCTTCTGGGCCTCTTTTCCTCTGCCAACCGTGTGATTCACAGATTGGCAAAAGGACTTTAGAAAAAGCTTTCTCTGCTGACCAATCAGATCATCAGAGTGCTGTGTGTTTGTGTGTGTGTGTCTTGTTAGTATGCCACATTAGCATGTGAATCTGCCTCGGGCACAACTGACATGCTGTTGCTATTGACAGCCATTTATGTTGCATTGGCCAGTCATTGTGCTGGTCCACTAACCACTAGCATCCATGGAGCATGTGTCTGTCCCCTGAGGGCAGAAGAGCTCATCTCCTCTCAAACATCTCCTACTAAAAGCTCCAACAGTTACATTAGGCCCAGAAAAGCTGCAAGTTAAACTCAAGCTGATTGTCGTAAGCGTTCTGAATCAACAGAACAACAGATTATCCACGACGGAAGGACTCTGAAATGTCAGGTTGCACTTAAAACAGAGTATGAGGGATTATTATTATTACAGCTCCTGGGCTACACAGTAATTAATCACAAAATGTCACTGTGACAGAATGTTGAATTGTCTCTATTTCTATTGATTTGTTTGAATGTTTACCAATATTTTTTATTCTCATGACCTATTTTGCTTCTTATTAGTGTGTAAAGTAGAACGCCCCTTTGCAAAGTGTGCTTCGGACGCAGGACGGTGGTTATATCCACATGGCTGACTCTGCAGATTGGATAAGAAGGCAGTTTCCTGTCAAGACATACATCTGCTGGTGCAGTTCAACAGTGACTGTGACAGCAGTCAGAGTGAACAGGGACAGCTGCACCAGGATCCACATCACCAACCAGAGATCAGAACTGTTCAGGCCCCGACACGCTGGCTTCATCTGGGCCA
The DNA here is from genome assembly GCF_030273125.1 of Centropristis striata. Classification (NCBI taxonomy): domain Eukaryota; kingdom Metazoa; phylum Chordata; class Actinopteri; order Perciformes; family Serranidae; genus Centropristis; species Centropristis striata. The sequence continues at coordinate 285,257 of NC_081520.1, read as the reverse complement.
GTTGTTTCAGTCTAGACCAGGACTTGACTTGGATTTTACCTACTGCAAAAACAATAGCTGTGTCTCAGAAAGAGATACTTTTAGCATTTAGGCACCAGGCACAGCCGTTTTAACTTGTGTCATCAGTCACAGTTTAAGTCCTACAGGAAGTCAAGTCCAGTTCCAAATGCAAGAATTATTCATGCTCCACCCATTTAACCAAAGAAGCTGTGGGAGCCGACTCCATCAGCCGTTGTAACAGTGGACAGAGATTTGTTCTACAGCTGTTACTGTGATTTAAGAGCTTCATCCTGGGGAGGAAGAATCTGATCTCAGCAAGAACTTCTGGTAGTTCACTGGAGCTGCTGTCTCCATGGACAAAACGTAAGATAATGTTCATTTAGAAGATGAACTCAGTCTCACAGTCTCGTTTTTTAGCCAATCTGGTTTGTCTAGAGGTAAACTCTTTTGACTGGCTGCCTCTGTATCCTTACTCTAATCTAGTGAATATAAAAGTGAAACTAAGAGAGGCAGTTTTGTGTATGAAATTACATTTAATTTTGTTGCGAATATATGTGCTGGAAAATTCCTGAATATGTTGTGGACAAAGCCTGTTTCCTATAACAGCTTCAGTGTTTATTATCCATCAGCAAAGTTCAAAAATCATTCAGAAGGTTAGTGGTGAACGTAACCTCTGTCGCTGCTTAATTTACCCTAAATAACTTGCAGTTTGAGAGGGAATGCACACACACACACACACACACACACACACACATATGCACAAATACAGACATCAGTGCAGCCTTGGTGGGTGTCTGCCATGATTTAATAAGTTTGCTGCCATTTTGGAATGTCAGCAAGAAGAATTTATTGCTAATTAGGTTTGAGCTGAACTTCTGACCTGCTACTCTTGTCGTGTGTGTGTGTGTGTGTGTGTGTGTGAGTGTGTGTGTGTGTGTGTGTGTGTGTGTGTGTGTGTGTGTCCACAGCCAAAATGTCAGCAATACACAGGAGGTGGCAACACATGCTCCTATAGAGCAATCCAATGGCTGTTTAGGCCACACACACACACACACACACACGCACACGCACGTGTGTGTGTGTGATGTGCTGCTGAAGGTGACTGCACGCTGTCTCTCAGCCTTCATCTCATTGCTGTGAAATATAATATACGTACACATAGTGAGCAGAGGCAATCAGTGCTTCTTTTATGAGCTGCTCTAGCTTTTAATAAGCTGCTGCTTTTTATGGACAAATTAAAACACATATACAAGGTTGTGTTTTACTGTCTATGGCCCTATAAAACATTGCAGAATGGAATCAACTGTAAAATGTGGAATATTGTGGAAATTGCCAAAATGTGGATGTAATTTACAATAGCCTGTTATGAGCATTACATTTTACAGCACCTCAGCCGAACAAACAGAAGAAACGATGCTGGAGGCGGCGGACCTCCATGCTCAGAATCAGGGCGGAGCTTTGGAAAACACCGTCACATCAGCAGCAGTTCAGTTAGATAACTCCCGGTTATATATTTTATTTATATATGTTTATTGCAACAGCAGAACATACTGGATTTGGTCTAGGCTCCGACCTCACTCTGACATCACTACTCAGGCAGTTACAGGAGGTGTTGAGGAGTGATGTAGTAAATCCCCAGGTGGAGCCTCCAGGTGGATGCTGGTGGTGGTGGAGCCTCCAGGTGGATGCTGGTGGTGGTGGGTGGTGCTGGGTGGTGGTGGGTGGTGGTGGGTGGATGCTGGGTGGATGCTGGGTGGATGCTGGTGGTGGTGGGGCAGAAAGCAGCAGAGCAGATGCAGCATGTCGTGTATGCAGCACAGCTAGAGTCGCCTGGCTGAACGAGCTGGCAGGTGTTGCTCCATTATGGTCATAATGACCCAAAACACCAGATTCCTGCAGCGGTTTCTCTGAGGCTATGAAGCAGCAGCAGCCTGCAGGGCTGCAGGGCTGGAGGAGAGCTGGAGTAGAGCTGGTCAGGTGGCTATAAAGTGGGTCCATGAGGTGTCAACACCATCATCATTTAAGTCAAGTTATTGAAGGTATTCAACGCCAACAGATGCTTTTTCTCATGTGCCAGAAAATCAGAGAGAGTGAACGCATGGAAATACTCACAACTAGGCACACGAACACGGTTCTTACTGGAAAAACACAGGTAATACTCATTAGGATGATCACTGAGAGAGAAAAGGTGCAGCGCTACCGAATGAGATGGAGTTATCTGGCAGAGTGGTGGAGTCTAAACCGGGTTTATCTCAGGTGATTGGATCAGGTGATTGGATCAGGTGGCCCTGCTGCCTGCCACCAGACACGCTAATAAATAAAAAAAATAAAGATAAAAAGATGTCTCAGCCCAGTCAGAACTCAACTCCCAATAAATGAATGTGACTCAAACGTGAGAACAGTTTCTCTAATTATTAATGATTATAAATGTGCTTTGAAATATATAAAAAGATTATTTTAACATCCACTGAGCAACAGTTAGGTTGGGAACCACTGAACTAAACTAGCTTACTGTATATAAAGTAGTTCACCTACAATGCTAAAAGGCTACTTACATTGTTCACTAAGTATTACTAGTTTTAAAACATCATATCAACTCTGAGAGTGATGTGTTGGTGAACTGGAACTCTTGTTAGCTTTTTGCAGTATCAGTTTTGTTTCTGCTCAATCTTAAACCATTCTTCTGTTCTAGTCGAAACACTTTATCAAACAGCCCCCTCCTCTCCTCCTCTCCTCCTCTCCTCCTCTCCTCCTCTCCCCCTCCCCTCCTCTCCTCCTCTCCTCGTCTCCTCCTCTCCTCCTCTCCTCCTCTCCTCCTCTCCTCCTCACATTTCACCTCCCCTCCTCCCTCCTTGTTTTCTGTGTCTGCTGCCCCGAGACCTCTGGGAGACTTGGAGGGACACGGTGGGATAACGTTACACGGCAGCCCAAAAACTAGAAAAAAGGTCACAACTGACAGTCACAAACACACACACACACACGCACACACACACACACACACACACAGACACACACACACACACACACACACACACACACACACACACACACACCTAAGCCTTAAATGGATCAGAGCTTCCAGAGCAGAACAAATGGGCCCAGTAGGAACAGAAGCGGAGGCGAGGGGTGGTCTGGACCGAGCTGGAGCTCTCACGCTTATAGTGTATACAGCTCTGCAGGGACACACACACACACACACACACACACACACACACACACACACACACACTCTCTCTCTCTCTCACACACACACACACACAAAAATGCACATAAGCCAAAAGCACACAGACTGAAAAAAGGCCAGGTTGATTAGATTTAGTTTCCTATCATGTGGGGTGGAGCAGAGAAACACACACAACTGTTTTAACCCCACACACACACACACACACACACACACACACACACACACCCACACACACACACACTGACACATCCTCAAGCTGTCCCCCTGCCTTTCTTCTGAGCCACTGAAGTAAATGGGGTGTCGAAGTCAGTCTTATGCAATTATTTCTGCTTCTCTGCAATGCACCCAGTCTGAAGTGTGTGTGTGTGTGTGTGAGTGTGTGAGTGTGTGAGTGTGTGAGTGTGTGTGGGTGTGTGAGATAAAGGGTATCTCCTCTCATCGCAGCAGCACCCACGCCTCTCTGGTGAAAAATGAAAGCTTTCTGCACCGCTGGAACATGGCGAGTGTGAACCGTCCCGTGCTCACATACAGCAGCTCAGCAGCCAGTATTATAATTACATATAAGTATATTAGTCAGAGGGAGCTGCAGCATGAATATGTATATTATATTATTATTTAAATGTACGAGTCGGAGCCAGATCCTCTCTGATTCTACACATGTATGGACTCAGTGGGTGTGTGATGCTACTGATCCAGCTGCCAGATGACCATGAGCACAGATAGCACTTCCTCCGCCGGCTTCAAGGTCAAAGCTGCTTTTTAAATCTGTGTGTGTGTGCAAATTTGTGTCATATACTTGAAATGTGTGTGAGAGAGACGGACTCAGTCATTTTATTGAAGTATTGAGGAGATACTAGCAGTTGTCCTTGGTGCTCAAGTGTCTTCTATCATAGAGCAAAGCCTTGGAGACACAGATACGGTTGCTCATTTGGTTTCATTATCTGTGTGTGTGTGTGTGTGTGTGTGTGTGTGTGTGTGTGTGTTTTGATGGAGAAAGAGGAGGCGATCTTTCAGCGGTAGTTTGTGACGGTCTCTCTCTGAGCCTTGGAGCTCCAGTCAGATAGTATTCCCTCTGCTTGGTTTTGTCCTGTAGCATCTCAATGATTGTCCTGCTGCTTTGTTTGCTGATCACATGAAAACTATAAAAGCTTCACTTCATCAACAACCTGCACACAGTGCTGCTACAGAAACATAGTCATTGAACACAACACACCACAGTTGGTTTTCTTTGTTCTTTCCATTGTTTTATCTGTGCAGCTTTGGGCAAAAAAATTAGATGTTTTTGTTTTGTTATTATAACTTCAGTAGTTTCAAGAGCACCAAGTTGGATATTGTATGTACAGCTCTTATTACACTATACCTTGATTGTTTGCTTTTACTCTTCCTGTAAGTCGCTTTGGATAAAAGCGTCTGCTAAATGACTAAATGTAAATGTAATGTATGGTTTAGTTTAATAGGGCTGCACTGCTAGCTACTGGCAGCCATGAGGCCCTTCCATAGTTTCATGCCGGGACATTTACGGCTCTGTAACGTCTCGCTGCACGATGTTCCCACCAATTTACACCTTCAGAGGTCGTCGCAGAGGCGGGAGATTGGTGGGATTGTTGGAAGCGGGACCACTATGAATGGGGAAGGAGTGATATTTGACCTCCCACTTGGTCCGAGCTAGCACATGAGAGATGTTAGCTTTCAGGGCTTCTTGCTGTTTTATCCATGGATGTTTAAAGAGAACTGGCTACAGTGTTGAAGGTTGGGCTCTGCTTGTTGGCCGAGACGACCACTTCAGGTTTCCATTTGCAACGATGCCGGCGCTCTTCCTGGGAGCTTGGTTTGAGCCCATTTTTTTGGCCCCTAAACATTAAAGAGAGGCTAACTTCTAGAGATCACCTCAGCACTGGATGCTCTTGTCAAATTGACCTTATGTCAGCTTTGCATAAAAAGTGTCAATTTACTGAATGACAACAATCTTAAACCTGAATAAAGACTCATTAATGTGTGTTGCCACAAAATCATATTTATAGAAAAGTTAGGAAGTGAAGCTTAAAAGCTGCTGTTGTTTCTTTTCCCACCAACCTGACATTAGATCCCTGAAACACAAGTATGTATTTGATGTCGGTAATTCAAAAGTATTTTTTTAATGTCACAAGACATGAAACCATTAAGATATTGGAGTATGTGGCCAGAGCATTTCTGGACTGCTGAGCAGCTCCATAATGTAAACAGTCAGTCAGCTTCAGCTCTTTGAGTCTGACGTCCATTAATCACATACTGGTGGATCAGTGTTTCACTAAATGCTATTTGTCTGATTTTTATTATGCTGTAGAAAGTGAGTTCAACAAGTTCAAATAAAGAAATAATAGTGAATAGCAACTGCCAGTGATAACAAGTTATTGATTATCTGCTTTGACCAAATGTGTCAATAGATAATTCAGATCAGTTTCCCCATCATTAAGATTGGTACTAACACATCTGGAGAATCAAGTTTTCATTGGTAGTAAATCAAGAATTATTATTCAGTTGGATTTAAATTGTTTCCCTCTACGGAATAAGTATCAAATTAAAAAATTATTTCCACTTAACTTCCAACATACCTGTAAAATAAAGCTTTATTAAAAAACTGAGCCTATAATTAGCCATGTAATAGAGGTGGGGGGAAAAAAATACAGCATAGTATTGCGATAATTTGCGTGGCAATATTATATCGATTCATGGCAGCCAAGTACCGATATTTAGCGTTCCGACCGCCAGTATTTTCACCGTTAGTTTTTTTTCGGAGGCAGTAGCTCATTTTATACAGGAATATACTGGAGATACTGGGGTCATATGAAACAAAAAGATCTGTAGGCACCATGTTAGTGAGGATATCGTGTCGGGAAGTTGTCGAAATAATGCTGAAAAGTTCTGCTTTTTTTATGTTTTATTAAAAAAATCAGTGCAGTGAAGCTTAAAGTTTCTTAAAGTTTGATCAAATGCTGCAGTTGTTGTCGTCCAACATGTTTGATATCAGTTCAGTTCAGTTTGACTGAATACTTTGTTGGTCAGTCTGTGGGTTTGACTCTCATTGTGGAGAAATAAAAAGACTGAAGTCAGATGAATAGACTGAGAATTTTCTCTTATTTGACAAAACAATTCTTGATTGAATTTAATTTTGTGGACACAAAATGCAATTAACGGTTAAATCGCAATATAATGTATCTTTATCGCAAAATCCCAATTACATTGTGACGTGACTAGTATAGTATAGTAGTAGAAGTATCAGGATAAATGGCATCATGCTGATTCACCTCCATGTATCAGGATGTTTCCGGTTCAGTGTGTTCAGACGGAGCAGGTAACCAGAGAAGACCCCACCCTTCCCTCCTCCTCCATCCTTTGTTGCGTTGAGCTATAGGGCAGGTAAGTGATTTAGCAGACCTACTTCTCCTCCTCTCCCGGAGCATTTGTTCTCTAATCTTCCACTATCCATTCTTTCTCTCCTCTCTCTCTCTCAGAGAGCTCTGCTGGGTTCTCATGTTCCACAGCAGCTGGATGGGGGAGGAGAGACACACTGCTTCATTCTCTACTGCCATTTTGTCCTTGTAGCAGCACTATTAATGTGTGTGTGTGTGTGTGTGTGTGTGTGTGTGTGTGTGTGTGTGTGTGTGTGCATGCATATTTGGTACGGCCATATTCAATCAAATTATGATTGCATGGAACTTAATGCCCTTCATCATTTATTAATAATAATAAATGAAGAATTGGATTACTGCGTTAAAAAAAGTTGCATATCTCAGTTGCACAGATTTGTCTTGCAATATATTTCGATTTGCATTCTATTATTTTATTGTACTGTATCATATTAGGAGTCATTGCATGATCCCCTCAATTAAACGAGGGAAGCAGCAATTCATTTCATTATAGAGGTATATGGAACAATTCCCTTTCAGTTAATTGAAGTATTTAATCTGATAATAATACCCCAAAAAATCGAATCACAGAGCTTGGTTATGTATTTAAACTACACAGAAGCCAGATATATTTAGTTTACTATGAGGTAAAATGCTTCAGTATGAAGAAGTTGGAAAATGTTGACTGAAAATTGTAGATTTAAATATGAGTTGATATTTTCACCACGTCCACGTCCTCCACAGCCTCGTCACCGTGTCATTCTGATGTTAATCCTCATTGTTGTCCCTGGGCCGGCCCACTGGGCTGCTTTACTCCTTCACACCAGTTTAGAAGAAACAGCCTTTACACCAGTTGAACCACTCTAGAAGAAACAGCTTCTTTCATTCTGTGTGCTTGTGGTTTGAGTCACAGTCCTGAGCTTTGTGGCAGCGAAGTTACGAGGACAACTTTCTGCCGTCTCTTGTGACCACTGGTTATTTTTTTACCGAGGAGGTTCTGTTTCTGGCCGGGTTTGTTTGTTTGTTTCTGTCAGCAGGATTGCAGAAAACCACTGGTCTGATTTTCAGTAAACTTGGTGGAATGGGCCAAAGGAGAACATCTTGTGGAGTGTTTTGAATCATCAATCTGAATAATATTTTACTTTAAAATGTCGATACAGCCGATCACACAGCTGCTTTCATAAGCCATATTTATGTTTATTTTTTTGGTCAGTTGGCTGTTTGTCCCACTCTCATGTTTGCTGTGTTGCTGCTTTGCTGTTTGCCAACTGAGGCATAAAGTGCATAAAGGAGAAGAGATTTATTTAGCTTTATTTGTTTCATGATATTCAGGCTGGAAAGGGGTCTTTTCAAAAGCGACTTGTAAATGCTTTTTCGAACAATGACAGCTGAGTGTCTTGTGACAGGAGTCTGACCTGTCAAGCAGGTGCTCTTTTATACCTGCTGTTAGGAAAAACACCAGATTTCCACAGAGTCGAGGAAATAAAAGATGTATCCTGGTTGTAAATCACTCAGAAGAGCAAGTCACAGTGTGACTGCTGACAACTTTGCTCCTCTGTTTTAGTTACAGTTGGGGTGACAACATCCTGGTAGATCGTTTAGTCAGGTCTGGTTCCTGTAGATCGTTTAGTCAGGTCTGGTTCCTGTAGATCGTTTAGTCAGGTCTGGTTCCTGTAGATCGTTTAGTCAGGTCTGGTTCCTGTAGATCATTTAGTCAGGTCTGGTTCCTGTAGATCGTTTAGTCAGGTCTGGTTCCTGTAGATCATTTAGTCAGGTCTGGTTCCTGTAGATCGTTTAGTCAGGTCTGGTTCCTGTAGATCGTTTAGTCAGGTCTGGTTCCTGTAGATCATTTAGTCAGGTCTGGTTCCTGTAGATCGTTTAGTCAGGTCTGGTTCCTGTAGATCATTTAGTCAGGTCTGGTTCCTGTAGATCGTTTAGTCAGGTCTGGTTCCTGTAGATCGTTTAGTCAGGTCTGGTTCCTGTAGATCATTTAGTCAGGTCTGGTTCCTGTAGATCGTTTAGTCAGGTCTGGTTCCTGTAGATCGTTTAGTCAGGTCTGGTTCCTGTAGGTCGTTTAGTCAGGTCTGGTTCCCGTAGATCGTTTAGTCAGGTCTGGTTCCCGTAGATCGTTTAGTCAGGTCTGGTTCCCGTAGATCGTTTAGTCAGGTCTGGTTCCCGTAGATCGTTTAGTCAGGTCTGGTTCCCGTAGATCGTTTAGTCAGGTCTGGTTCCCGTAGATCGTTTAGTCAGGTCTGGTTCCTGTGTGGAGCATTCGACCAATCACGGCGCGTGGTTGTACAGATGCTCCTGCAGGAAGGAACACTGGAGCTGCATAGATCTTTGTAGTTGTAAATGTAACAAATAATACAGGTGAAGATATAAAGTTCTATTAAATGTATGCATGTTATCCGTTTTTCAGAATACATGCACGATTTACGACCTATGTTAGTATTTGTCCGACCGCTTAGGAACTGAGTTAGTAATAACGTAACTACATGGCCAAAATCAAATAATCATCTAGTGATATTCTCAATAGATTTAAATGATTCCTGGACCCAGAAAATGTATATTTTGAAGTGGCTTGGAAGATATATTGGTTTTCATAGATTTTATATGGCAGCCATCCTGGAATTGCCATCTTGATGAAGTGGCTCCCATCAAAAATTGAAACTTCGGACCACATTTGAGAAGAATGGGGACATTTTTTCCACATGCTCTCCATCACCATGACTAATTCTTAGCATCAGTCAGACTCATTCATTTGAGTTCTAATCAAACGATTGTAAATATAAAATGGACTGCACTTGAATAGCATCTTCTAGTCACAACGACCACTCAGAGCACTACGGAGCATTACGGAGCATCATTCAGCCATTCACACTACGGAGCATCATTCAGCCATTCACACTACGGAGCATCATTCAGCCATTCACACTACGGAGCATCATTCAGCCATTCACACTACGGAGCATCATTCAGCCATTCACACTACGGAGCATCATTCAGCCATTCACACTACGGAGCATCATTCAGCCATTCACACTACGGAGCATCATTCAGCCATTCACACTACGGAGCATCATTCAGCCAATCACACTACGGAGCATCATTCAGCCATTCACACTACGGAGCATCATTCAGCCATTCACACTACGGAGCATCATTCAGCCATTCACACTGCGGAGCATCATTCAGCCAATCACACTACGGAGCATCATTCAGCCATTCACACTACGGAGCATCATTCAGCCATTCACACTACGGAGCATCATTCAGCCATTCACACTACGGAGCATCATTCAGCCATTCACACTACGGAGCATCATTCAGCCATTCACACTACGGAGCATCATTCAGCCATTCACACTACGGAGCATCATTCAGCCAATCACACTACGGAGCATCATTCAGCCATTCACACTACGGAGCATCATTCAGCCATTCACACTACGGAGCATCATTCAGCCAATCACACTACGGAGCATCATTCAGCCATTCACACTACGGAGCATCAGTCAGCCATTCACACTACGTAGCATCATTCAGCCATTCACACTACGGAGCATCATTCAGCCATTCACACTACGGAGCATCATTCAGCCATTCACACTACGGAGCATCATTCAGCCATTCACACTACGGAGCATCATTCAGCCATTCACACTACGGAGCATCATTCAGCCATTCACACTACGGAGCATCATTCAGCCATTCACACTACGGAGCATCATTCAGCCATTCACACTACGGAGCATCATTCAGTCATTCACACTACGGAGCATCATTCAGCCATTCACACTACGGAGCATCATTCAGCCATTCACACAGAGGAAACCTGCCAACGAGCATCTTTAACGTTAACAAACAATCAATCGACTGATTGCCATCTTTTTATTTATACTCCAGTATGTGTAAAAACATGCATACATGGGCAAAATAAAAGATATATATACAGTACTATGCAATAGCCTGTTTTGATAACGGATGCTTTTATTTTGAAAAGACGAAAAGAGACTTCCTGCTGAAAACTAACTCACGTGAGTTGATAATGTAAAGAAAACGTCAAGGAGTTCAATGTTTCATGTTTTAGCCCCCAAAGAGGCATGAGGTTAGTTTTCACAGTAATCTTCATATTTAAATGTGTTTTGTGTTTAAATAAGTTTTGAATATAATTAAACTCAGTAATTCATGCCAGCAAGGTTTGATACAGTAAGCTAGTTTTGCTCCAGTTAATCCTCTTGTATTTCTGTGTGTTTTATAATTGTTATTCCAACTTTCAGTCTGCAAACTGTAGTTTTATCCAACTTAATTCTCAGCTCGTTGGCTGATTGACGTATGGTAACAGAACTGAACGATCAGCATGTTTCAGTTCAGTGATTCTGATACGCAGTCAGAGATAAAATTCAAAAATTCACAGATCGTTTTAAAAATTCCATGTGAGCAACCAAGTTCTTAACGACCATTAATCGATCAATAATGAATTATTTCCATCCCCAGTCACCACATATTCCCAGCAGCGGGCCGTATCAGATCTGGCTATAGCTCCACAGAGAACCATGTTCTCATTCTGCAGAACTAATTAAATAACTTGGCATAGACTGAAATTAAATGAAACACCAGCATACTGCCCTCTGTTGGGTTCAGAGTACAGTAAATCATATGTGCAGATGAAATTAGCTGCTGTAGTGAACAGGAACAAAGTTTGTCAGCTGCAGCTCCGTTCACACAGAGCAGCCACATGGAAATGTGACCCTCCCCCTATTCAACTCTGCCATTGATGGGGAGAAGCCTCTAACCCCCCTCAGTGGGGAGGGGGAGCTATGCTAATCAACAACACACACACACACACACACACACACACACACACACACACACACACATGCACTTTCACACAACTAATGTCTGTGCCCCTCTGTATTTCCCTAATAAGTGTTGATATGTAGATAGAAGATAAGGAAAGCAGAGCTGGAGCCACACAGAGAGGAGCCAATTAAAACCATTAGTGCTCGTTATTGACCGGACTTTCACAGGATGGAGAGAGAAGGAGGGAGAGAGGAAAAACAAAAGAGTGAGGGAAACAGGAAGATTAAGCTTTGACTAATTTAAATCCAGATTTCTCTCCAGAGTTAGAGAATGGATTAATATCACCTGTTTCCACACACTGAAAGCACATTACCGCCCACACACACAGAGAGGAGGGACAGACGGGAAATAAAGAGAGGGAGAAATAAAGAGAGGGAGAAATAAAGAGAGGGAGAAATAAAGAGAGGGAGAAATAAAGGCAAATACCGGAGACGAGAGAAAGTGAAAGAAAAATCAGATGAAGTTCAGGGAGGATAAGAGGGAAGGAAAGGGGAATACTAAGCAGTGAAGGAGGCTAGATTAAAGGAGAGAGTGCGGGAAAAGAGGAGTAAGAAATAGTGAGTGCAGCAGGGAAGGAGAATAACAGGAGCACTAAGGGAAGGAAGGAGGAGGAGGAGGAAAATAATTGATGGGGACGGAGAAGGAGGTGGAGCTTTGTTGGAGAAAGGGAGGAAGAAGAGAAAGACGAAGGAACGTGTGAGAAGCAGGGAGGAGTGATGTGACACACAGCGAATAGAGCAGAAACAAAGCTGACAACAAGAGCATCACACCACAAGAGTGTGTGTGTGTGTGTGTGAGTGTGTGTGTGTGTGTGTGTGTGTGTGTGTGTGTGTGTGTGTGTGTGTGTGTGTGTGTGTATGTGTGAGTGTGTGTGTGTGAGTGTGTGTGTGTGTGTGTGTGTGTGTGTGTGTGTGTGTGTGTGTGCGTGTGTGTGTGTGTGTGTGTGTGTGTGAACACTGACAGAAGGAATTCTTCTTTTGTGTCCCTCACTGTACTGAGGAGCTGGCTGGCGCCTCCCTATTGGCCGAGGGGATGTTCAGAGAGAAGCCTTCTGTCCCGTGATTGGCTGGCGGGGCCCGGCCTCTCCAGAGACTCTGATCTTCTCACATCTCAATATGGACCACGTCGTTGTTGGAGCAACAGAAGAAATGATACCAACAGTTTCCCCTGGCTGCAGATCCTGCTGGTTGTTTACCAGCTGAAAGAGCTGCAGTGTTATTGGATGTGGGTTATTATTAGAGGCTGGAAGCATACTCGGCTTTTTGTGAGTTTTTTAGATTGATAAAAAGTGAAATCTGTTTCCACTGTGCTGAGGACAACATGGTGGGGGGGGGGGGGGGGGGGGTGTTCAGTCTCAGTGGGGGGGGGGGTGTTCAGTCTCAGTGAGGGGGTCTCACAGTGAATGATTGTGCTGCTCTGCTCACCTTCCTGTTAATTGCTCATCCATTACTCTGAGCGAGATTACATACACACCAAGGACACTGGATAGCATTAACACCTTAATGATGTGTGTGTGATGTGTGTGTGCGTGTGAGAGAGACAGAGAGAGAGAGAGAGAGAGAGAGAGAGAGAGAGAGAGACAGAGAGAGAGAGAGAGAGAGAGAGAGACAGAGAGAGAGAGAGAGAGAGAGTAAATGTGAGAGAGAGAGAGAGAGAGAGAGAGAGAGAGAGAGAGAGAGTAAATGGGAGTGTGACATTAATAATCATGGTGCAGGTCTGCTCTCTGCTCTCTCATTTATTATATACAACCACTTGTTTTTGTCCCCATTACTCCGGGTTTATCCAGCTGATAGCTGCTGTGTGTGTGTGTTGCCCACTCTGAGTCTAATTAAGAAGTTGTCATTTACCTTAAACCACAGAGGCCAAAAGCCATTAAAACGCCTAATTTTACATCCCAAACACACACACAGTATTAATGGTGTCACTGATATGCACTTACTCTAGAGTGGAGGAAGGGAGGACCACTTTAACCCTGGCTGGAATCATTTTGATTGATAGTTAGTTACCATCAGCTTCAATCATTTTATGAATGGGATAGCATAAAGTAAACAGAAACAGCAGTTAAACAGCTTCATTGAGTCTCCGCTGGGCTCTGAAGCATTGTTAAAGGGATTTTTCCGTCATGTTTTCACTCCTTCCACCACCTGACATCAGTAAATGGTGAAGCTCTGTTTGCTCGGGGAGAACAATGACCTCTTTCATAATGTAAGTAACTTTATTTATATATGGGCCCTTTCAAGAGGAAAACATCACGCAGAATGGGCTCAAGCTGACTGTAAATGGCAGAAATAGCTGGCGGTCCTCTCTGTAATTGTCTTGTTTTACTTAAATGGCGATTATCCAGATGTATCGGGACTAATGATCCATTGGAAGTTAACCTCTTAATTAAGCTTCCCAAAACAAAGTGCAGCACCAGGAGGAGGTTATGCTTGGAAAAAAAGTAATGAGTAAGGTTTTTTGATTGTCTCTCCTGGAAGACATTCATAGTGTTGAGGAGAAAAAATAATAAAAGAAGAGACTTTTGTTTACAGAACAGCTCAATTCTGACACTGAAAGGATCAAGGGGAGTTCTGACTGATATACTGATCAAATATCCTAATGCCTGATATCACATAATATGTCCATCTGCCTTAAATATGCCTTTTGTCTTTCCAGGACAAAGGCATTAGGTTGAGTGGGTCTTTGACACAAGATATGCCAATTTATTTCTTGTGGTCCACCAACAATCTGCGTTCATTTCTTCCGGGCAGGACCAACGCTGTCCCCAAACCTTAACCAAGACGTTCTTCTGTTAAAATGAATCATTATTATGTTCCCCAACTTTTGTAAGGCAGCTTTTTTAAACCCAAACCACAATCTTTTTTTAACCAGGTTTTTGTGCCTAAACTTAACCAAGCTTCACAATGGCTTCAGCGGAAACATATGAATGTTTTTATAGCCGTGATGTGAGTCTGCCAGTCTTAAAATAACTTCACTTTATTCTGAATGAAAAAATAAATAAGTTGAAACTAAATGGCATATAGGTATAAAATACAGCAATAAAAGTTACAGTGTACAAATGATTTATTATTTGATTTAATAAAAGGTGGTGGCTGGTTGCTTCAGGAAGGTCATTTAGTGCTGAATGCTGGTGAAGTCGCTCAACCGTTCCTAAGCTTTTCCCAAAATATTGTGCCACTTTCCAAACTGCCATTTGATGAACACTGCCATCCTGTTGTGTTCGAGGATTTTATTGCTAAAACTATGTATAAGACACACTCTTTTTATTTCTCTGGCTGTGAAGAAATCAAATGTTTTAACTCCATGTATGATGATTTCAGTAGCAGTAAAGTCTTACAGGTTAAACCAGCCAGAGCCTTGTTGACTTGTAGGCTGTTATAGAGATTTGGTATCGAGCGGCACAATAGATTGTAATGTAATTGAGTGTCATCCATTATTAACATTGTATTTCTCAAAATCTTTGTGAAAGGAGCCTCGATAAAAGAATAAGTAGTGCATTCCCATAAGCTGACAAGAAAATAGGACAGATTTCAAGCTCACGACCATTATGGTATTAATAGCGTAGTCATAGCTCTAATACTTATCAGCCTACATGGACATGTTTTCAGATCAACACTGTTAAAGCAGGGCAGCTAATTTTGGTACCCAGAGCCCCGCCCTCAGTGAAACCAGGGGATTGAAGAAGAAAAACTTGCACACTAAGCTGAAATTAAACCTGTGCACATAAATTACGTTGATAAAATATTTGGATTTCACTGGGGGCCTTTGAGGGGAGCAACCCCTCGAATATTAACAGAACATTCAAGGAATCATCCCACATCTGACTGACGTCCAGTCCTGGTGATTCCCAGTGGCATTGGTAAATGGTGGTAAAACTAAATCTATTCAATAATTGCTTTGTAACAACACATTTTGTCTGACGTGGTTACATTCCTTTTTAACCAATGCCTTTTGACTTTGGAGCAGAAAGACAATGGATGGATGGAGGGTAATTGAGTTTTTCCAGCCCGATGGAGGCCTTTCTGCTGATTGATGTCTTAACCAGAGTTGACAGTCATGATTGTAGGCGCCATTGTGCTGTAGTTCTCTGTATGGAGGAGATAATACTCACTCCCCATCTCTCTTTCTCACTCTCCTCCTTCGGTCTTGCTGTGCTGTTTGTTTTCTCCTCCACCTCTCCTGCTCTTTATTCCCACTCGTCTGCCAGTCTGTCTTTCTGTTTGTCTTCCTACACTGCTTGCTCATAGAGAAGGCTGTAATTATCACAGTAGGACAGAAACAGTACCAGCATTTTGCTGCATGGAAGGATTTGGCAGCAAGGACTCTTAAATCAAATCAGAATAGCTCGATTTATCTGTCATTTCTTTCTGCATGTTGGTGCACACACAACACATAACAGAGAAAAATACAAGTGCAGCTTAAAACAAAGCTTTTAACTGACACCATTTCTTCTGAGATGTTTTGTATCTGGTGAGGGTTGTAATGCTTAAATCTCATTTTACATCCAACTCAACGACAACAGTCCAAATTTAGACATGTTGTTGCTGCACATAAGCTATATAATATATATATATATATAATACATGTATGTGGCTGCTAGGTGTATGAACTGGTGCTGTGCTAACCAGTGCTGCTCATTTCTGCTTTCTAGGATTAAATTAAGACACCAATTGGTGCCAAGATGGCAAACGAGCCTTTTATTGCTGATGCTGCTCATCAGTTTAAGGATTAATTTAGCACTAAATCCAGTTTTGTGAGTTTTCTGAGAAGTTATGACACAATCAAATGAGCCTGGTGCCAGTCTGTAGTGTCCAATGATATGAAAGATAGAAAATATTTTGTCCTGTAGACCGTAAAGAAGTCAAAAAGTCCCCAACCTGACATTCAGCCTTCAGATCACTGCTGGAGGGAGTAAATCCATGTCACTGTTTGACAGGACAGTTGGTAAAAAATACAACAAATACTTATAATAGCATGCAGATGTGTGAATCAGCAGATTTTATCCTGATTGTTGAGTCATGATACGATATTGTTAGGATATTGAGCATTTTGCAATATGGTGAGTATTGTGATACAATATATTGCGATTTAACTGCATAACTGCATTTTGTGTCCACAAAATTAAATTTTACTCCATTTTTTTTTGTCAAATTAGAGAAAATTCTCAGTCTATTCATCTCACTTCAGTCTTTTTATTTCTCCACAATGAGAGTCAAACCCACAGACTGACCAACAAAGTATTCAGTCAAACTGAACTGAACTGATATCAAACATGTTGGACGACAACAACTGCAGCATTTTATCAAACTTTCAACAACAAAAAGCTTCACTGCTCTGAATTTTGGCCTAAGTTTGCAGCGTTATTTCAACAACGATATCCTGATGCACATGGTGCCAATAGATTCCTTATAATCAATACTTGGCAGCCAAGAATTCATATAATATTGCAACCAGAAATATCGCGATACTATGCTGTGTCGATTTTCCCCCCACCTCTACTATAGTATGTCTTTTATTCAGAGCAATATCATTTATCGATTGCCATAAGCATCACCAAGTCACCAGGGCCATGTGGAATCAGTGTGAGGCTTGATGGAAATATAAAACGTTCACCTGAGTGGTGAAAGTCAGGGATGATGATAAAAAAGAGAGTGATGCAGTTAAAGGTGGTGCTGTTTGTTGTGGATGTTGTGATGGTGGACGTGTTCACTGTTATCTCTCTGTCTCTGTTGGTAAACAACTGTTCTCAGTCTGCTGCTGAACATTACTGTGTCCTCTGTCAGCTCCTGAGCTCCGGCAGCATGCTGTTAAACTAGCTGTGTGTTAGCTGTGTGCTAGCTGTGTGCTAGCTGTGTGTTAGCTGTGTGTTAGCTGTGTGTTAGCTGTGTGTTAGCTGTGTGCTAGCTGTGTGCTAGCTGTGTGTTAGCTGTGTGTTAGCTGTGTGTTAGCTGTGTGCTAGCTGTGTGTTAGCTGTGTGTTAGCTGTGTGCTAGCTGTGTGTTAGCTGTGTGTTAGCTGTGTGCTAGCTGTGTGTCAGCTGTGTGTTAGCTGTGTGTTAGCGGTGTGTTAGCTGTGTGTTAGCTGTGTGCTAGCTGTGTGTTAGCGGTGTGTCAGCTGTGTGCTAGCGGTGTGTTAGCAGTGTGTTAGCTGTGTGTTGGCTGTGTGTCAGCTGTGTGTTAGCAGGTCAGAGCCAGCGGCGGCAGCGGTGTGTTAGCGGTGTGTTAGCTGTGTGCCGGTGTGTTAGCTGTGTGTTAGCAGTGTGTTAGCTGTGTGCTAGCTGTGTGTTAGCAGTGTGTTAGCAGTGTGTTAGCTGTGTGTTAGCTGTGTGCTAGCTGTGTGTTAGCAGGTCAGAGCCAGCGGCGGCAGCAGTGTGCTAGCTGTGTGTTAGCTGTGTGTTAGCTGTGTGTTAGCTGTGTGCTAGCTGTGTGTTAGCTGTGTGTTAGCGGTGTGCTAGCTGTGTGTTAGCAGTGTGTTAGCTGTGTGCTAGCTGTGTGTTAGCGGTGTGTTAGCGGTGTGTTAGCTGTGTGTCAGCTGTGTGTTAGCGGTGTGTTAGCTGTGTGTTAGCTGTGTGCTAGCTGTGTGTTAGCTGTGTGTTAGCGGTGTGTTAGCGGTGTGTTAGCTGTGTGCTAGCTGTGTGTTAGCTGTGTGTCAGCTGTGTGTTAGCGGTGTGTTAGCTGTGTGTCAGCTGTGTGTTAGCTGTGTGTTAGCTGTGTGCTAGCTGTGTGTTAGCTGTGTGTTAGCTGTGTGTTAGCAGTGTGTTAGCTGTGTGTTAGCGGTGTGCTAGCTGTGTGTTAGCTGTGTGTTAGCAGTGTGTTAGCTGTGTGTTAGCGGTGTGCTAGCTGTGTGTTAGCAGGTCAGAGCCAGCGGCGGCAGCGGTGTGTTAGCTGTGTGTTAGCTGTGTGTTAGCAGTGTGTTAGCTGTGTGCTAGCTGTGTGTCAGCTGTGTGTTAGCTGTGTGTTAGCAGTGTGCTAGCTGTGTGTTAGCAGGTCAGAGCCAGCGGCGGCAGCGGTGTGTCCGGGTGTGGAGGCTGCTGGCTGATGTTTAACACAATTCAAGGCCAATTAGCCTGCAATGAAAAGCTAATGAGAGGGTATTTAGGGCTGACAGTAAGTGGGGCTTCTCTGTGGAGAATGATAGTGTTTTTCTGTGTCGCTATCCCTTGTGGTGTGTGTGTGTGTGTGTGTGTGTGTGTGTGTGTGTGTGTGTTACAGACATTTAGCATACACTTGTGGGGTTTCCTTGTATAGAAACAACGTGGCAATTATGCACTTAAGAAGAGGCAGAAGAATTTAAATGATTTCCAGGGTGTCTGCAGTTTCTTAAAAAGGAAAAGAATTATTTCCCACCAACTCTGCAGCCTGCAACCACAAGTGTGTCCATCATTACAGCAGCCAAACATTGCTCACATGAACAGGATATTATTATGAATTCTTGTATGCATCTGAACGTTCCCAGTGATTCTGCATATGTTGGTGTGACAAAATAATCAGAACTCTGACTCTATTTTTCCGTTTTACAAAACTTGCAGTTATAGTGAAGTCAGGTTTGAAGCCATGATTCTAGGATTAAAGGGATAAATGAAGTCAGAATATGTTTTAAGGTTGTATTTTCTGCTCTCTACATGTTTGTGAATGTCTTCAATGCTGTGTGCATTTTTGTTTTGTTTTGTCTGGATTTCTTTTTCTTTTTCTTTTTCTTTCTCTCTTTTCATACTCAGGTTTCTCAAAATACACGATGTGGCTACAAAATGCAGTTAAACAGTGATCATCTATGTGATCAGATCAGGACATCTCTAACTATCATTAAAATTTTAATTTGCATTCAAAAGGTCCAACGTCTGGCAAACTATCTGTTTTATGAATGTTTTAGCCTTTTTTCTGAAACTGTAAAGCATATGGCATTAAGCAGGAAAATAGTAAGTGAAACTGCTTAAATTGTACAGGGAACCAATTAAATTAACTCTATTTCAGGACAATAACATTTGAGAAGATAAAAGTGGGCTGAATGAGGGATGTGGGATGTTTTCAGGCGTACTTCTGTCAACAGAAAGTGTTTTTATGCCTTCAAGGCAGCCACTGGTTATTTTTAATACTGTCCTCTTTTACGAACAACTTGCAGAGATTCAGACATGCTTTATGAAGTATCACAGTAAAAAAACACATCTGATTTCATTGTTATCAAAGTTTGTGTTGCATAATATTACAGTTTAGACTCTTCTATATGCTTATATTTGACTGACTTGATAAATACTCAAAAGAAAGAAAAACATCCATCAATTTTAAGTCTTTGCTGCTTTATTTGGGTGGCAAACACAAAGTATGTTCCCTCTTGTGCTTCCACAATCTGATTAGCTTTTTGGCATTTATAAGTCACACAGACACACAGAAGACCTGAAGTAGAGCAATGTGTTTACAGCCACAATTTACAGAAAACACTAGCCTAAGCACAAATTTGCCGCAGGGTGTGATGTGGCAGCTCCAGCCTGCCGACGGCTTCTGTCTCTGTTAGATAGTTTCTGTGCACGCTGTCATCACTGATCTCAGCAGCAGCATCTAAAGAGGGCAGAGCCCAGATCAGCTACATGTGCTCCATGTCAACCCTGCAACCAGCCCTCAGGCCACGGCTCCACGTACGGGCCGGGAACCAGCTCCGATGGCCACAAGGCTGTGTGTGTGTGTGTGTGTGTGTGTGTGTGTGTGTGTGTGTGTGTGTGTGTGTGTGTGTGTGTGTCAAACATAGCAGAGAACACTTTGCCCAGATGTGTGTTTATGGCATTTCCAAATCTGGCTTCCTCTGGGGTATTGTTGGATCGTATCAAATGGAAATAGCAGCAGGGTGAATTAAAGCTCTAGTTGTAACAGCAGTCTGCTTCCATCTAACCAGCAGTTTCCACTCACATGCCACTTCTTCCAGCTTACCTGTAATATTATGATAAGCTCCATAATTAGATAAATGCACTCTGACTTGTCTGCTGATTTTGACAGTTGCATTTTTATGAAACAATCTCAAAGACGTGTTAAAGGTGACCACACAGGCTCGTCCTCTGGTGATTGTTCTATAATAGACCATTAGGTCATACGGTACAGTATGCAGCCTGGAGTCCAGCCAGAGAACTAACAGTTCACAGGACCTTCTTCTCACAGCCGTCAGCTAATCAAATGCACATACGCAGAGTGGAGGAATCAGTGTGTTATCATAAAAAAAAGAAAGAAAATACCGCCTGTAGTAGAACAATAGTTCCCATACTTTCTTGTCTGACTTATCTATATCTTTGTTATCCCATGTATATTTTTTCTCATAAAAACACTGATGTATGTGTACATATATCATTGTGGTACTTTGCGTGGCAATATTATATCACAGGCTCAGTTTTAGGAATATACTCAAAATACTGGTATCATATGAAACTCGATTATCTAAAGAAACTACAGGCTCCATGTGTGTCAGGTACCATGTCAGGAAGTTGTCGAAATAATGCTGCAAATTTCTGCTTTCTGTCATTCAAAAGAACTTGAGAGCAGTGAAGCTTGAAGTTGAGGAAAGTTTGATAAAATGCTGCAGTTGTTGTCGTCCAACATGTTTGATATCAGTTCAGTTCAGTTTGACTGAATACTTTGTTGGTCAGTCTGTGGGTTTGACTCTCATTGTGGAGAAATAAAAAGACTGAAGTCAGATGAATAGACTGAGAATTTTCTCTGATTTGATAAAAAAATTCTTGACTGAATTTAATTTTGTGGGCAAAAATGCGAAATGCTTAAAAT
Source organism: Centropristis striata (assembly GCF_030273125.1). Taxonomy (NCBI): domain Eukaryota; kingdom Metazoa; phylum Chordata; class Actinopteri; order Perciformes; family Serranidae; genus Centropristis; species Centropristis striata. Next base: position 264,064 of record NC_081520.1, on the reverse strand, counting down.
CGCAGTAACAATAATCGTGACTCGTTTCAAGTATCGTGAAAACATCGTATTGTGGGGCCGATACGCTGATTCACACCTCTACTTCCTGGTCATTGCAGCAGACCTCCTGGTTAGAAATCACTGACCCAAATGGAAACAAGGAAGCACCAGAAAGTACCAAATGCAACACTCCTCTATCCATTTCTCTACACATGTTACACATATTTACTGCATGCATACACGCAAATAACCCAAACAATCTCAGATCCCAGACAGTCACTTGACTGTACCAAAGTCCTCCAAGTGAAGAGAGAAAACTGAAAAAGGGTTAATGCAGTGTTGAGGCATCATTACTGTGCTCCCCTGCTGGCACTAGTTTATCAGAAGAGCGATGTACTGACCCAGTAAAGCTCTCAGACACTTCCAGCACAAATGTCCTCGAAACCCTTGCGATGCCCACCCCTCACATCCACCCTCGCTGACTGAGGCTGACACTGAGATGACAGTTTAGGGTCAGATTAAACCCCAAGTGTTGTTTTTGGCATTTCACTCGCTTGGATTCTAGCCTTTCTTCGATGAACGACTTTCTGGATTTCACTTAAATGCAGGCTTCGGTTTGTATTGTTTCGGATGAGGTGGTTTTCGGTCAGAAGTTAAGACTGAATGTGTTCTTGTTTGAAACAAAAACAAGTTTGTACTCTTGCAGGAGATGTGTGCATGTGAGTGTAACTGTGTGTTGCTGAAAATATGTAGATTTAGCCGTGCACTCCAGCAGTGTGTTATTATCAGTGTGCTCAGACACTCTGTCCTTTCCCGCCCCATCTCTCCATCTCTTGTGGTGGAAAGTGCAGAGTCATCAAAATGCAGACCACTGTGGCACTCCTACGGCCACAACATGGCTTTTACCGGATCAGGCTTTTCTCCCAAAGCCCAGATTGGCACATATTTGTGGCTGCTTACTTTCAGAACACATTTTTTTTCCTGAAAAAGAGAACAGAGTCTCAACACAGCAGCTACTTTACTCTCAGTTTCAAAACCATAACTGGCCTGCGTCTGGAGATATTACATGGTTTTGAGACACAGGGCTGCAGTTTTCATGTATTTCAGGAAATGGGTTATGATGGGGTCATGGTGTGGCAGCCCATCATTTTGCCCTCTGTACTTATTTTCTTTAGTGTTTGTTTTGGTGATGTTACACTTCTCTTCCTAGCCGTACAATTATTTTGTTCCTTCTCAAACCGCCTCTGGTTTTTCTGAAACTTGCAATTGACTGTTGACATTGATCTCTGTGTCCAGAGACCACACAAGGATGATGTCAGCCTTCATTTTGGTTGCCCAGTAACTGTAGACACCCCCTCCCCTCCCCGCTTCCAACCAATCTCTCTAGTCCACTGGTCATAAAAATAAGAATACGATAAGTAGCCTGTGAATGTTGCCAAGTCCTCCCCTTGTAGCTAACCTTTCTGTCTGTCTCTTTCTGTTTCAGGATGGAGTGATGATGGGATGGAAGTGAATATGGGCCAGTGGGCAGGCATGCGAGCCCGTCTTTTTGGCCTGGCCCTGCTGCTGTTGTTGCTGCTCTTCAAGCTCCCACCCTGCTGCAGCCAGAACACCCAGGGGGGGCTTCAAAATGGACCTCATTTTGGCTTCACTCAGGCTGTCTACCATGCCACGGTTTACGAAAACTCAGCAGCACGCACCTATGCCAACAGTAAAGTTAAAATGGGCATCCACTTGGCCCAGCGCTCCTGGGAGATCCGCTACAGGATCACTTCAGGTGATGACGAAGGCTTTTTCAAGGCAGAGGAGTACGTCCTGGGTGACTTCTGCTTCCTGCGCATAAGGACTAAAGGTGGCAACGCAGCCATCTTGAACCGAGAGATTCAGGATAATTACGTATTGACAGTGAAAGCCTCTGTGAAGGGAGAGGCCCTCCTTGAGACCTGGACAAAAGTCAGCATCCAGGTCTTGGATATGAATGACCTGCGCCCATTGTTCTCACCAACCACTTACTCCGTTACCATAGCAGAGAGCACCCCTCTCAGGACTAGCATAGCACAAGTTACCGCCACGGATGCAGATATTGGCTCCAATGGGGAGTTTTACTATTTTTTCAAGGAGAAAATGGAGCTGTTTGCTGTACACCCAACCAGTGGAGTGGTTTCTCTCAGTGGAAAGCTCAATGTTGATGAGCAGAACCGGTACGACTTAGAAATCCTGGCAGTGGATCGCGGCATGAAGCTCTATGGAAATAATGGCGTCAGCAGCACAGCCAAGCTTTTTGTCCACGTAGAGCGTGTGAACGAACACGCCCCGGTCATGAATGTGGTCACCCACAGCCCCTCGTGGCTCGATAAAAACCCAGTGTATGCAATGGTCACTGTTGAGGACCTAGATGAAGGCTTAAATGGAGAAATAGACTCATTGGTCATTGTCGGTGGAGACCCGTCAGAGCAGTTTTTCATAGAAAGATCTGCAGAAGGCGAGTTTGCGATAAAGGCCTCTGAGTCAGTAAACTGGGAGACTTACCCTTATGGCTGTAACCTCACTCTGCAGGCTAAAGACAGGGGAGCCCCGCAGAAGTTCTCTGCTGTGAAGGTTGTCCATATTCTAATCAAGAAACGGCAGACAGCAGATGCCACTTTTGAGAAGGAGTTGTATGATGCTAGTCTGAATGAAATTTCACCACCAGGCACAATTGTAGAGGTTGTTAAAATCAAGCCAGAGCCTGATGATGCAGAATATATCCTGACACCTTCTGCAGATTCAGCTTTCTTTCAAATGAACACCCTAACAGGCGTAATCTCTACCACTCACTGGTTCACTCAGATGAGCCAGGATGTCTTCAATCTTGAGGTACTGGAAATAGTTAGTGAGCTTAAAGTTAAAGTGCGGGTCACCATTGAGGATGCCAATGATAACACACCAACATTTGAGCAGCCCTCTTATGAGGTTTTGGTCAATGAAAGTATACTAGTTGGCACCACTGTATTAACAGTTTCTGCAGTGGATGAGGATCAAGGAGAAAATGGATACATAACTTACAGCATTTCCAGCCTTCAGCCATTACCTTTCAAAATCAATCAGTTTTCTGGTATCATTAGCACCACAAAAGAGTTGGACTTTGAATCCTCATCAGAGAGCTTTGCATTTGTTGTCAGAGCATCAGATTGGGGGTCACCTTATAGGCGAGAGAGTGAAGTTAATGTAACTATCCACTTGGAAAATGTGAATGACAACCAGCCATTGTTTGAGAAGGTAGCATGCCAGGGGGTGATCTCCAGGGATTTCCCAGTGGATGAAGTGATTACCACAATGTCTGCGATTGATATAGATGAGCTGGAGCTAGTAAAATATAAGATCATTTCAGGGAACGAATGGGGGTTCTTTGACCTCAACCCCGATTCAGGGGTCCTTTCACTGCGACATTCCCTTGCCACAGCCAGTCCAAAGAATGGTGTCTTTAGTCTCAAAATAACTGCCACAGATGGTGAGAACTTCTCCGATCCTATGTTTGTTAACATCTCAGTTGCTCATGGGAAATCTCCTCCCAAAAGTTTCAACTGTAAGGAGACAAGAGTGGCCCAAAAGTTAGCTGAAAAGTTACTCAAAAAGTCCAAAGCTAGCACCAAGCCCAAAATTGAGGAAGGTTTTATTGACCTTTTCTCTGTCAATCGGCAAACACCCCAGTTTGACAAAGCTTTTCCCACAGATATTGCTGTGCGGGAAGACCTAAAGGTTGGTTCAAGTGTTTTTGAAGTCAATGCCTACGATGGTGACACAGGCTTCAATGGTCAGATTCTGTACTCTATTGCAGATGGAAACATTGACAGTTGTTTTACCATTGACATGGAAACTGGCCTGATCAGTGTCTTCCTGCCTATGGACAGAGAAAAGAGGGATCGTTATCTCCTCAACCTAACTATCTTTGACCTTGGCCTGCCACAGAAAACTGCATGGCGTCTGCTTACTGTCTACATCGAGGATGCTAATGATAATGCACCCCAGTTTTTGCAAGAAGGAGGCTATAGAATTGTCATACCTGAAAACACTGCCATAGGTACAGATGTCATCCAGGTTGAGGCCACTGACAAAGATCTAGGACCAAATGGGGAGATAGTGTATTCTGTTTTGACCAGCACCACCCAGTTTGGTATCAACTCCACTAATGGGATAGTGTATGTAGCCGGCCAACTAGACAGAGAGTTTGTTTCAGCATTTAACCTGAAGATCGAGGCCCGGGACAAGGCAGAGAAAGGGGGGCAGAGGTTTTCTGTGACCACTTTGAAAATCATATTAGAGGATGTGAATGACTGTCCCCCACTATTTATCCCCAATGTGTACAAAGCCAGGGCTCTGGAGGATCTACCAGTAGGAACTGTCGTGGCCTGGTTAGAAACCCAGGACCCAGATTTGGGGTTGGGAGGCCAGGTGCGATACTCTCTAGCCAACGACTACAATGGATGGTTTGAGGTAGACAGGGCCAGCGGGGCTATTCGGCTGACAAAAGAGCTCGACTACGAAACCCAGCAGTTCTACAACCTCACTGTGAAGGCCAAAGACAAGGGAAGGCCTGTTTCTCTGCTCTCTGTCACCTTCGTGGAGGTGGAGGTCATTGATGTGAACGAAAACCTCTACGCTCCATACTTTTCCCACTTTGCCCTGACAGGATTAGTCAAAGAGAATGCCAGGATTGGAACTACACTACTCCAAGTCATTGCTAATGACGATGACGCTGGAAGAGACGGAGAAATCCAGTACTCCATCCGTGACGGGAGCGGGCTTGGCCGATTTGCCATTGATGAAGAGACAGGTGAGTTTTCTTGGAAAATGTGCATCGTGAATTTAATAAGTGTTGCCAAAGGGTAAAATTCATTTTGCTCTTGTAACTGGAAATCAGCTGTATTTTTGTGGACTTGTACTATTTTGAGCACTTTTAAAGATTCGTAGTGCTGCTTGTATTTAAGTATTTTTAATCTCAAGTTTAGCACTTTAGCCAGAAAATGAAAGTGTCTGTGGCCACAGGAGGGTGGAGTTCTGGGGTGGAGTTTCGCCTGGTCCTGGTCCAGCTGCTTGTTTGGTCGTGTTATTAAGAAACAATGAGCGGACAACGTGAACCAATTTTGAGGGAATATCATTTGAAGATCGTGGTTTTGTTCTTACATCACATTACATGAAACAAACAGGACTCCAAATGGAAACCTTACAGTCACCAGCTTCTTCAGCCTTTAAGTTACATTACCCCTCTTTATTTTTTAACCCTTAGAACATAATAGTGCACACAGCTCAGGACAGGGTTCTCCCTGCATAATTATGTTGTTTTCCAACAGCAATGTGCAGGATTTCCTTTTTTAATTCATTCATTTAGCATTATTTTTCAGCTCCTGTGTGCCCATACTCAAAAATTCTGCTTATGTGACTATATCCCAGTGTTGTTAATGAAACTACTTTCTTAATCTGATATTTGTGTGCATGCATGTAAACATACACTTGAAAATGATTCTTAGTTAAGTATTCAAGTCTTTTCATTTTAAAATATCAATTCACACAGAAGTATATAGTCAATCCACTTAACTATTTCATATAGACTTATTTATTTCTTGAATTACAAGAAAACATCATGACATTTATAATGACAGAGACATGAAATGGTTTACATCAGGATAGATTTGGCCATATTGCCCAGCCCTACACTGGCGTTGTTGTGGTAAATGTCACACCTCTTCTGCTCCTTGGATGCTTTCTAAAACCGTACACTGTTTTGGTAAAGAGTGAAGAAGCAGAGCCAGTGTAATGGCGGATCAAACTGCACGGGGGAGTAGCCAACAACCTCTGGATTGCCAAGAAATATAGAATTGTGTGTGTCACAGTATGCAACTTATGAAACCTGTGCAGGCTTTCTTATTCCTTTGATGTAGTGTTTGTGGGCTGTCTGCTGTGGGTTTGATGTGGTATATATTATATTTGGATAGGAAGGGGCAGGGGATTTAATTCCAATATCTTCATAATCTGTGTCTGTGGCTGTTTTTTTATTTGTTGGTCATTTCTGTGTTTGTTTCTACTTATGCATTACTTCCCATACACAGCCTGTTAGACTGCAGCCTGTTGAATCCACCTCACCATGTTTATTGCTGTGGCCTGCTCAGTGATGGCCTGAAACTGGCTTTGGACTAAATATGTTGCACCCACTCAACCACCCCCCCCCCCCCCCCACACACACACACACACACACACACACACACACACACTCCACCCCACCCGCCCAATACACCACCTGTCCCCATTGAAGAACTGAAGGTGGCCAATAGGAATTTTTTGTCATATTATTTATCTAACACACATTACACACACATACGCAAACACACCACACACACACGCACACACACACACACACACACACACACTCTCTCTCAAACACACACCGTGGTTAACCCGTGTGGTTGTCCCAAGGTGATGACCAGTAGCAGCGAGGAGGATTTATGGCCCTTGTTAGCCGAGCCTTGGCAAGCCCCATAAATCAGCCCCGAGCTGCTGAGAAACACTACAAACACAATTACAACTTAAAGAGAATTATTCTGCTCTTCACACTCACACACACACACACACACCACACACACACACACACACACACACATCAACTCTGTGAACCATAATGGTGAACATTCATTTTAATTAAAAAACTCTAAATTTGGTCATGGGGGCGGGGCCTGGGTGGACTCGGTGGTGAACTTTTTAGATCAAATATGCAAATAAATGGCACATCAATTTAGAAATCTCTCTCTATAGTCAGCTTGTTGCTTTGAACACTTAAAAACCAGACATCTGATGACTAAAACACTTTTATCCAGTAAAATATTTTTTTATTTAACACAACCAATATCTACAAATGTGTATTGTAAAAAGTAGCTCAAAACCAGATAAAAGGAAGAATTAAAGTTTATATTCATGTATTCAATATACACATTTTTAATTAGATCAGTGCATGAGAAATAAAGAAAAAAGAACACAAATCTGTATTTGTTATGATAGCACTTTGCACTGTAATTATTACTTTTACTAGAAATGGAAGCAAAGGAGCTCAGCTCAATATTTTATTTCTTGAGAAATCCACCAAGTGGAACCAAGGTTATTATAGTTTTGGATTTTTCATTAGTTTTAGTTTGAATTTCATTTTGATTTTTGTTTTCAAATTCAGTTGGTTTTAATGAGTTTTTAGAGTGAATTTTTTCTTTTTCTTTTCAAGATGCTTAATTTTAGTTTATTTTTTATTAGTTTTAGTTGTTTTGTAATGGGGTATTTGTTGGGTGCAAGATTCAAAAAAGTCACAATAAATGTTTCCTGTATTTCCTTTTATTATCCATCTCAGCTCCAATAAGGTGATATAAAGGGAACTTTCTGAAGGCCATCGACTCACATAGTGGAGTAACATCAGTCTCAATAAACACATTCACCAATGTGTTTATTATATTATATTATATTATATTATATTATATTATATTATGTTATATTATATTATATTATATTATATTATATTATATTATATTATATGTGTTCCTGCAGGTTCACTAACCAGCAGCTCAATAAACAGATTTCATATCAACCCAAAAGGTTTATGTATGACAAAAGTCGACAAAGACGAAAACGAAGGACATTTTCATTATAATTTTAGCTAGTTTTGTAACCACACAATACAGTTTCAGTTAGTTATTGTTTTTTTTCGTTAACTATAATAACCTTGAGTGGCGCAGGTCGATCAACTCTATAACACTATGACACTCGCTATAATAATGGTTGTTTTTGACACTAATCAAAGGAAATGCTTCTCCAGTGTAAAGTTGAGTTTATAGTAAAAACAAAGGCAAGCTGTGTGATTTGTGCGACGCTGAAAAATTTGTATTTGCAATGAAAATGCATGGAACGTGAATATCTGCCGTTTGAACACAACAAATCATCAAAGCATGTTACCCATTTTTGTTTTGCTTTTTCCTTTCATCCACACACTTTAAACTCACTTCAGACTTCAGCCTGAAAGGATCCTTTTCTCCAATGAGGTCAAAATGAATGACTGTCATTAGTATTCTATGAATGGGAGTTTTAAAGTAATTTCCTGTGAATGATTCGATCTTCCATATTAGTTATCCTTTTAAAGTCGAGCAGATAAAACGGAGAGAGAGCCAGATTACACTGACTGGAAGGGCTGATCTGGCTTATTCAAGTCGGATCGACTTAATAATGTGCTATTAGCTGATATCCAGAGCAGACAAACACTAAGCAGATTAGACCTTTAATCAGAGAGCAGCTGATCGCCTGCTGAGCACTGATGGACAACCAGATGAGCTTTAACTAGCTAAAAACAATCTGACTTGGTAAAATGTTCTTCCTGGCTAGAAAGAACACATATACAGGTCTCTGGTAGAGCTGATCTATTAATGCACAGATTGGCTACAGCAGGTGGAAATCAGGGCTGTGATTGGCTGTCTGACTTCAGTTGGGAGCTCATTCAATTCAATTATTTATAATTATTATAATTCTGTTATTCATTTTAAAAGAAAAGAAAAACTAATAACAATACAAGAAAGCAATATTTACAATCATTGAATTACAATCAACATATAATTTATTCATTCCATCACTGTTTCCCTTGACGAAGGTCTGGATGAGGGAACTGACGGACAGGTCCTTAAAGTGACAGTGGTCCAGAGGTTTACCTGGCCAGGAGGTTTTGAATGGTGCACCTTCTGCATCTACGTCTGTGTGTGAAACCTGAAGGATGTTGAACACCACCAGGTCTGCAGGACTCTGGAGCGGCTGCAGAGGTTTGGTGGCTTTGGGACTTTGTTGTGGAGAAAGCTGCAGTCATCCAGGTGGGAACACCTGAGAACTGACCCAGGAATGATTCCCATGTTGCCTGTTTCAGCCTGTTCTCCCCTCACAAACATCATTATAGGTCTTGTGTACAGGCAGCAAAAAACAAGCTACATTTACGTATTTCCCCGTCTGCTATGTTGCCTCCGCCACCATCCTGCTGATGGAGTGATTGACAGCCCAGCAAAGTTAAAGAGGCGGATTCCTGCGTTGGTTGAACAAATGGCTGCTTTAACCCAGGACAGCAGGGTTCAGGTCCCGTGGGAAAAGTTAATTATTTTTAACTTAAGTTGCGTTGTTTACGTAGTTATAAGGGTCACGTGACTACCGCAAATTACGTAAAAACGTAAGTTAGTTCAAAGACCCTTCTAACTACTTCACTTTCGGCATTTACGTACATTTATTTACTGTTTAAACTGTCATTTATAACGCCTTACCAGGACGTTTTTTACCCTTAACCTAGGTCAGTGATTTTAGAACATAAAGCCTTTTTTACAACTGCCAGCGTGCGACGTGTGTGCTATTTTTAGAAGGCGCAGCCAAACCGAGAGTCCTAAACACAGAGCCACGAAACTTCCATACGTACGCTATCCGACACACTCCCTCTTCTGTCCTTCAGGCTGGAGAACTTGTTGTTGGATTGTTGGGTTTTCATGCAGGAGGCTGAGTTTGCATTCCATCACCTGCATTTAACACCTAACTATAAGTTAACCACACTGTGAGATACTGGAGAATTCAGTACATTTAAAATATTCACTACGAGATGAATGAAAAAGAACGTGTGTTTGTCATTCAGGGCCACTCTCATGCTCCTCCCTGTGACTTGGCATGGCTGCAGTATAGTGAGCGTGATGGACAGTTCTCTGGAGGAGCATCACGTATAATAAATATAATAACGTAACACTCTGAGTCCTTCCTGCAGCTCAACGTAACATCCTGCAGCTCAACATGGCTCCTTAACATCCTGCAGCTCTGCAGGACGGCTGGCTGTGATCAGCAGAGAGGAGAGGAGGACCAGAGTAGTTCAAGGTGACATGATGAATTACTTGTAGGGGCATTTTCAAAAAATGTCACATTAATTGAAAGATACTATAATAATAACAATAATAATACTAACTTTAAGATTAAAGAAAAAAGATAGAAGTTAGAAGAAAAAAATCGATACAGCATATTTTGCGTGGCAATATTATATTGATTCATGGCCGCCATGTATCGATATTTCCAGGCTGTTTTTAGGACTAAACTAGAGATCCTGGTGTCATATGAAACTAAAAATGATCCACAGGCACCATGTGCCATCATCAGGATATCGTTTCGGGAAGTTGTTGAAGTAACGCTGCAAAGTAAGGCTTTAGTAATGTTTCATTCAAAAACATTGAGAGCAGCAAAGCTTGATGTTTTTAAAAGTTTGATAAAATGCTGCAGTTGTTGTCGTCCAACATGTTTGATATCAGTTCAGTTCAGTTTGACTGAATACTTTGTTGGTCAGTCTGTGGGTTTGACTCTCATTGTGGAGAAATAAAAAGACTGAAGTGAGATGAATACACTGAGAATTTTCTCTCATTTGATAAAACAATTCTTGATTGAATTTAAGTCTGTGGACACAAAATGCAGTTAAACAGTTAAATCGCAGTATATTGTATCAATACTCACCATATCACAAAATGCTTAAAATCGCAATAATATCGTATTGTGACTCAAATATCAGGATAAAATCGTATCGTGGGGCTTCTGGGGATTCACACCTCTAGAAACTTTATAAATAAAGCACATAATCAGGGTAAAAAATGCACAAAATCATAGCGGACAGCAGGCGAATGAACCAGTAATAAATAAATAATTTAAAATAAGATAAATAAATGAGGACATACAAACACATATAAATAGGTAGAAGCAATATGAACAATCAAACAATTATTAAAAAAACAGACAAAATCACATAAAAGCACCTCGGTAAACACTGTTTGCAGTAGCAGAACAAATATTTCAGAGTGATCCGTCAACAGACTGTTATAATGTATTGATCCTCCGACTGATCACCTGATCACCTGATCACCTGATCACCTGACTGGCCCCGAGGCTGGACGTCTTTATTCTGTGTTTAGTGTGCTCTGGAAGTCTTTATTCTGTGTTTAGTGTGCTCTGGACGTCTTTATTCTGTGTTTAGTGTGCTCTGGAAGTCTTTATTCTGTGTTTAGTGTGCTCTGGAAGTCTTTATTCTGTGTTTAGTGTGCTCTGGAAGTCTTTATTCTGTGTTTAGTGTGCTCTGGACGTCTTTATTCTGTGTTTAGTGTGCTCTGGAAGTCTTTATTCTGTGTTTAGTGTGCTCTGGAAGTCTTTATTCTGTGTTTAGTGTGCTCTGGAAGTCTTTATTCTGTGTTTAGTGTGCTCTGGAAGTCTTTATTCTGTGTTTAGTGTGCTCTGGAAGTCTTTATTCTGTGTTTAGTGTGCTCTGGACGTCTTTATTCTGTGTTTATTCTGTGTTCAGTGTGCTCTATACCACTCTGAGTGTCTCAGTGTAGGTGTGTTTTCTCTGATGTCTCACAACCTAAAATAATGAGTGAGTGGGCGGCTTAATGCTGTTGTTGTGTGTGTGTTAATATAGATGTTGTCGTCTGCCAGTCGCTGCTGTAACTGGAGAGGCTTAACATTAGACACCCGCCTTTACTTCCCACACACACACACACACACACACACACACACACACACACACACACACACTTACCTTGAAAGCCTAACCTTTCCGTGTCGTTCTCCCGCCCACTCTGTTCAGCAGGAAGCCCTTCACATCAAGACTCTTAATCACAGTGTCACTTCTCCCTGGGAACCGCTGTGTTTTGGGAGAGAGAGAAAGAAAAGAGGAGGAGGTAAAGGAGAATTCATGGCTCCCAATTCTACAGTGATTAATTTCTAACAGGCGGGGAGGCCCGCAGCTTTGTTTCCCAACAAAACCAGCATTGTGGAGATCCTTGAATGTGCAGCCAGGAGTTAACACAGGCAGAGAGATGTGGGCAAACACACACACACACTCAATAACCAGCATTACAGGTTACATATATTACATATGACTGAGCCAGGATCTTTTAATGCAGCGATCCAGAGCTTCCTGCAGCTTCCTCTGTGTGTTCGTCTTAAAGAGACACTGGGAAGTCTTCTTTGTCTCGTTATAAACAGAAACATTTCAGTATGTCAATGAGCTCTTTCCAGTCACAGAAGTTATATATATATATATATATATATATATATATATATATATATATATATATAGGATAGCAGTTTCTTTAATGTCTGTTGAGGATAAATGTCCATACACCCATTAAAAGACGAGTCGAGTCAAGTCAAAGTTTATTTGTAGACATTTAAAAACAACCTCAGTTGACCAAAGTGCTGTACAGATATTTAAGTACAAAAAAACACACATTTTTTTATACACAAATATAGTGATAAAAAAAACAATAAAATGATGGTAAAACAATAAAGCAATAAAATAGTAATAAAAAAATCAATTTAAAAACAGTTAGAGTTAAAAAGAAAATAAAAGAATAAAAAGTAAAAAGCCAAGGATTCTGAACACCAAGGAGAATAAACAGGTTTTTAATAATGTTTTAAACGAAATATGGACTCGGGGAGGTAATATTTCGGGGAAAAGTCACACATTTATGAGATTAAAAGTGGCAAATCTATGAGAAAAAAAGATGCAGATTAATGAGAATAAAGTGTGATAGATGTAAGCAGCGATGTGTTTCATCATCATAGTGTTGTAGTTCCTGATCCACATCAGTCTGGGGTTTTCTTCTGAAAGGCCTAATTCACAGCAATGTCTCCTCAGAGTCCAGATACTCTGATAATATGGTGATTCTGGGCTAAAACCACCAGTATTTCCTTATTGATAAATCTGATTGCAGAGTATAATTTGATGAAGTCATCAGACATAGAACACGGCATGCAGCAGCTTCTGTGGTGAAAAACAAAACACTAGCTGATATTTCACACTTTTTTTACTCATAAATCTGCTACTTTTTTCTCGTAGATTTGCCACTTTAAATCTCATAAATTTGGGACTTTTTTATTGAAATATTACCCCCCCCCCCCCCCCCCCCCCCCCCAGGTCCGTATTTATTATTATTTTTTGATACTTGGCCCTGATACAAACATCAGTGTGTCTGCCTGTTGTTGAGCAGAAACACGGCAACATGTCTGACCGTCAGCTCACTAATCACACACTCTAGAAATTACACCAGCCGCACTCCTTTTATTACCGTGATTAGTGAATTAATGACTGCATTTATCATAATTGCAGGCTGAGAAGGAGCATGAGAGTCTTTCTGAGTACTTCGGTTCGTCGAGGTGTCAGCTGGGATACGGCCTCGGTGTGTGTGTGTGTGTGTGTGTGTGCGTGATAATGATTATAATTAGGTGATATTTTGATGGGTTGTTGCTGATAAACACAGTTGTTCCCTGAGCAGAAGGTCGTTGGTTCCATCCCCAGACAGACTGAGTCCTCCTGTAAGTAATCAGCCAGTGGTTTTATGTTTTATGTTTTATTAAAGGATCCCCATTAGCAGTTGGCTAGTCTTCCTGGGGTCCTGGTGGTTATAATGAATCTCCAGGTGTTCCTTAGTGTTGCTCTGTTGATTCATCTCTGAATCAATAAAGGATAAAAAGTTGAAGAAGTATTTAAGAAATCACACTTATATAGGCAGACATTTTCCTTATAGCATCAATTAAAATATGTAAACACAGAGGCAGTCTAGGTGGGTGGAAACCCATACAGCATAGTATCGTGATATTTTGCGTGGAAATATTATATCGATTTATGGCCGATAAGTAATCAATTCTTTAGTGTTCCGACGGCCGTCAGTATTTTGGAGATTCTGGTTTCATAAGAAACTAGAAGATCTCAGTCGAAATAACGCTGTAAAGTTAAGATTTTTTTTGTATAATTCAAAAACATTGAGAGCAGTGAAGCTTGTTGTTGTTGAAAGTTTGATAAAATGCTGCAGTTGTTGTCGTCCAACATGTTTGATATCAGTTCAGTTCAGTTTGACTGAATACTTTGTTGGTCAGTCTGTGGGTTTGACTCTCATTGTGGAGAAATAAAAAGACTGAAGAGAGATGAATAGACTGAGAATTTACTCTTATTTAGCGGAACAATTCTTGACTGAATTTAATTTTGTGGACACAAAATGCAGTTAAACAGTTAAATCGCAGTATATTGTATCAATACTCACCATGTCGCAAAATGCTTAAAATCGCAATAATATCGTATCGTGACTCCAGTATTTGGATATTATTGTATCGTGATTCACTCCTCTAGTATGCATCAAACAAAAACATTTTCCATTTTTCTAATCTAAACAATCTAAAGGAGTACAATGTTTGCTTTGCATCACATGCTTCCAAAATAAAACAAAACAAATCAATACATTTAATTAATTTCAATCATTTAACAATATCCAGTTTTGTAAACTAGTATAATGACTACTACTACTAAATATTTATATTTTTTATTCGTGTTTTACTATGAATGGATACATTTAGCATAGTTTTATACATATTTTAATATCAGAGACAACTGATTATTTCCAACAGTAAACATGAGTTTCTTTACGCTCTGACCATGATTGTTCCCGAACCTTAAAGTTATTATTATTATTATTATTATTATTATTATTATTATTATTGTTATTAACCCACACCTTCATTTTAACAGTGGCAGATACATGTAATTGTTTTTGAAAGGCAGAGACAAATTATGTAATCTTGCCAATCAGTTCCAATAAATGTCATTTTTAAAGGCACCAGAAACACTGAATGGGGACCTTATTATTATTATTATTATTATTATTATTATTATTATTATTATTATTATTATTATTATTATTATTATATAAAGCTGTAGGTCTCAGAACTCCTCTCCATTATTTCTGCCTCTTCCCATCAGTTAAAATAACAGTTTGTTGTCTTCATATTAATGTTGATAATCATTGTTTGTCATGCCACTGAAAAAAAGACATGTCAATGAATACCAAATAACCAGCTTGATTAATTTTGGAATATCATTATCATTAGTTTCCCAGGAAGCAGTCGTGGTAATTGAAATTATATTAACGAGTGTTAAACAAATGCAACAGTTAGAAATCTGACATTCCAATTTTAATTCCTTCTTGTTGTTGATCACAAACAGGAAGAGGTAAACAACAAGCATTCCCAATAACTGATCGATGGAAAACAAGAGAACCAAGAAATAATGAGAATGTTTTTATTTTGTCAGTAAAGACACTTTGAAGATGCAGAGGCTCAGATTCTGTCCTATCATGGGTTTCTCTGCCAGTCATCTCAGAATACGTGATGAGTGGATGAAATGAATAAATGAACCAACATGTCACAGAAAATAACCAGGTAGAAATGTTTGGCCCTCAGGCCTTTAAGGGAAGTAAAAACCTGTGGAGGAGGAGCAGAGCAGGCTACCTGAAGCTCTAAGATCAGGCAGAACTGATGAATGAAAGCAGGAGAGCTGCTGAGCTTCAGCTAGTGTCCAGTCGAGTCGAGGCCTCGATGGAGAAAACCAGAGAAAACTGGATCCAATCATGCTGCAAAACCAAGTCCAATAATAAAACTGTGGAAATGTACAAACCAAGGTTATAATTGTTTTTCATTAGTTTAGTTTTAATTTTGTTGTGAATTTTTGTTTTCAAATTCAGATGGTTTTAATTCGTTTTTAAAGTGAGTTCGCTAGTTTTTATTCGTTTTTATTTTTTTATTTTTGTTTTAGTAGCAATGTTATGCATTGTTCTCTTAAGGCAGCACAGAATGACAATAAAAACTTAGTCTAAAGGTTATTTAAAGGTTCATTATTCAGATAAACCACGCAGTAAAACACACCTGCTGTATTAACAGCAACTATATGCATATCAAGGTTATAATAGTTTGGGATGTTTCATTATTTTTTTAAATATTTAAATTTTGTTGTGAATTTTTGTTTTAATTAGATTTAGATATAATTTAGAGTGAGTTTGCTATTACTATATTGTTTTTATTTTTATTTTTTAAAAATACTTAGTTTTAGTTTTTCCTTTTTATTAGTTGTAGTTGTTTTGTAATGGGGTATTTGTTAGGTGTGAGATTCAAAAAGGTCACAATAAATGTTCCTTTATTTCCTTTGACTTTCCATCTCGCCCCATAAGGTGATTAACTCTCAGCTCTCTTCTTTCTACCATATGTGCGTATGATATTGTATTTATAGTGGTTCTGGGACTGAAAAGGCAAATATAAATTGCAGGTTTTGAATGAGATGCAAACTTTAGCATGACATTCACATGGTGCAGTCCATAATCTAATAACTCCAGATATGTTTCCTATGAATAATCAGGGCAGAGAACCATTATTATTATTATTATTATTATTATTATTATTATTATTATTATAACCATCAGAACCATCCAACAGTCAGAACAGGTCTCAGGCAGTAACATCAGGTGCTTTTGCTTTGATTTCTGAAACAAGTCTGGTTTCTGATTGGACATGAGTGTGATTTAATTGAGATATCAGATTTAACTAATAATAGAATAATACTAATAATAGAATAATAATACTAATAATAGAATAATACTAATAATAGAATAATACTAATAATAGAATAATACTAATAATAGAATAATACTAATAATAGTTACCAGGAAGTGGTTTCATATGTTCTACCCAAGCTTTCTATGTTTCC
>NC_081520.1:132500-245000 GCF_030273125.1 Centropristis striata | reverse complement strand
GACAGGCTCCGATGTTAATAATGTTCTGAGTTATTTTACTCGTCCAAAAGACACGTGTGCATCAAGGTTATTATAGTCAACGAAAACTAACAAAATAACAAAAACTAGAATTGAAAAAACATTTTCGTTAACTGAAATGTAAATAAAAACAAGAGGTTTAAAAAAAAAAGGGCTAACTAAGTGAAACTGTATTGTGTGGTTACAAAACTAGCTAAAGTTATCGTGAAAATGTCCTTCGTTTTCATCTTTGTTGAATTTTTTCATACATAAACCTTTTTGGTTGATGTTAAATCTGTTTATTGAGCTGCTGGTTAGTGAAGCTGCAGGAACACATATAATATAATATAATATAATATAATATAATATAATATATAATATAATATAATATAATATAATATAATATAATATAATATAATAACACATTGGTGAATGTGTTTATTGAGACTGATGTTACTCCACTATGTGAGTCGATCGCCTTCAGAAAGTTCAGCACTTCACTCCAACTAACATTTAAACAGCCGGAGCTGTGAGAGTTAATCAGCTTATTGGGGCTGAGACGGATAATAAAAGGAAATAAAGGAAACATTTATTGGGACCTTTTTGTACCCAACATATACCCCATTACAAAAAACTAAAACTAATAAAAACTTAACCAAAACTAAGTATTTTCAAAACAAAAAAAAAGATAATAAAACCTAAACTAAAACTAAGCATTTTCACTCACTCACTCACCCTAAAAACGAATTAAAACTAACTGAATTTGAAAACAAAAAGTCACAACAAAATTAGAACGAATGAAAATCCAAAACTATTATAACCTTGGTATGCATATATAGTTCATGTTAATATTCTAGGTGTTTATTAGTGAGTGATTGATGTTGGTTTATCTGAATAATTTACCCTTTAAATAACTTTAGACACCCTGAGCCAGCCTGGTGAAGGAGTACACAGCAAAAAGGTTGTTAAGGTATCTGGAGTACTTTTGGTTGACTTTTGAAGAGGATTGTAGGTCTCAGTGCTGATTAAGGTGTTAGTTTCACTGATGGGCATCACAGCGTTTTGATTGGCCGGTACAGAGAATCTGTAGGGACGTGTTTTTAATTTAATTTTACAGTATAACTGCAATTTGCAAACTGGAAACTTTAGAGCAAGCCTGGTTTTTGTAGTAGAAAACATGCATTTTTTAGCAGCTTATTCACACACATCTGTTCGTACTCACAGAATATGTGTGTTTGACATAGAAAAGCATGTTGCATCTCAGATGGATAACACAGATCTTATAGAGTCTGATAAAAAATTAAGCAAACACAGTGAGATTTCATGTCATCCCTACAGGACATCTCATTAAGGATGCAGTATTCCAGCTTCTCTTATACTACTGCCAGTATATTTAGACTTGTTTAGTTATGATGATGAGTTGAAACAGTGTACATATTACTTGTGTTCATGTTGAAGCTCTCCATCCAAGTCCAGTTTGAGTAACACGTTGATGAGCTTCAGGGCTAATCGGATGCCAAAACCCTGCAAACATTATAATACTATAATAATAATAATAATAATACTCAGAGACGGGCTTTTACAACTCTGCAGAGGAACCAGAGTTAACAAACAATGTTGTCTTTTATTGCAGAGTAAACGGTAAAAATGCTGCATTCACTGTACAAATTGATCTATTAGGAGTGTGTCTGCACATATTCCATTGGCAGCGCTGTGTCTCGTGCCAGATGAGTTTGGGTGGTGTTGCAGCTAGGTTTGGGTGGTGTTGCAGCTAGGTTTGTGTGGTGTTGCAGCTAGGTTTGGGTGGTGTTGCAGCTAGGTTTGTGTGGTGTTGCAGCTAGGTTTGGGTGGTGTTGCAGCTAGGTTTGTGTGGTGTTGCAGCAGGTTTGTGTGGTGTTGCAGCTAGGTTTGGGTGGTGTTGCAGCAGGTTTGTGTGGTGTTGCAGCAGGTTTGTGTGGTGTTGCAGCAGGTTTGGGTGGTGTTGCAGCAGGTTTGTGTGGTGTTGCAGCAGGTTTGTGTGGTGTTGCAGCTAGGTTTGGGTGGTGTTGCAGCAGGTTTGTGTGGTGTTGCAGCTAGGTTTGTGTGGTGTTGCAGCTAGGTTTGTGTGGTGTTGCAGCTAGTTTGGGTGGTGTTGCAGCTAGGTTTGGGTGGTGTTGCAGCTAGTTTGGGTGGTGTTGCAGCTAGGTTTGGGTGGTGTTGCAGCAGGTTTGGGTGGTGTTGCAGCTAGGTTTGGGTGGTGTTGCAGCTAGGTTTGTGTGGTGTTGCGGCAGGTTTGTGTGATGTTGCAGCAGGTTTGGGTGGTGTTGCAGCTAGGTTTGTGTGGTGTTGCAGCTAGGTTTGGGTGGTGTTGCAGCTAGGTTTGGGTGGTGTTGCAGCAGGTTTGTGTGGTGTTGCAGCAGGTTTGTGTGGTGTTGCAGCTAGGTTTGGGTGGTGTTGCAGCAGGTTTGTGTGGTGTTGCAGCTAGGTTTGGGTGGTGTTGCAGCTAGGTTTGGGTGGTGTTGCAGCTAGGTTTGGGTGGTGTTGCAGCTAGTTTGGGTGGTGTTGCAGCAGGTTTGGTGGCCCTCTGATCGATTCTTCCCCAGCACGCTGCAGATGGAGAGGTGTACTTCACCACCATCATTCCCAGCCGTCTGTCAGCTTTAATCAGAAGGAGTCGGGTCGGTCAGCTGGAAAGCAGCCAGGTTTGGGTGGTGTTGCAGCTAGGTTTGGGTGGTGTTGCAGCTAGGTTTGGGGGTTTCGGGTCGGTCAGCTGGAAAGCAGCCAGGCATTGACTAACACCGTTTCTGCTGTAAGGAAGCCTCAGTATAAAAACAGAAAATTAAACCAATTTAACCTTGTATCCTCTGATAATGTGCTGTAATTTGACTAATGGAAATTCCTAAAGGCTCACACTTTCTGCTCTCCAAATAATGAATGCACCTGGCCGGCTGTGTTTGTGCTCTAAAGCAGAGAGATCAAGTGAAGGACAAAGGCTCATTTCTCTCTTTCTTCCCTCTTAAACGCTCTCTGTAGCTCTCCATCTCTGTCACCGTTAACTTCCTCCTCCTCTCATCCATTCTGATTGCTATTCTTCTCTTAACTTTTACTGCACAAATGTGTAAGTTTGACTTTGTCGTGGTCACCTCCGTTTGCTTCCCATCTGTTTCTGTCCTCAGGTTTATTCAGTTTAGTGGGGGGAACACCAGTTAGGAGTCACAGTCTGCCAACAGGGAACATATGGTGCAAACCAGCTCCAGAGGGGCTGATTAGAGCGACATGGAGCTCCTGGAGGTCTCAGAGCTGCAGGGAGCTGGAGTTAGCAGGTTCAGGGCAGAGGTAGTATGTCCAGCAGTTATCTGGCTAATTCATTTCCCTCATCTGCAGATAAGAAGAGAAACAGTCAGTTTTAGAAAACTCAAACTTCTTAAAACCTTTTAAGAGAAACTGTACAGTAGAAGTGATTGGAATATATTTCCAAATTAGTGCTGTGGAGATGTTTATTGTAATAAATGTATCAAGACAAGGCGATAACAGCACCAACAGCAAATTATCATTTCAAATGAGAGCGAGTCATAAAGCAGGGAGGCTTCTTAATAAAACATGTCAAGATGTGACTACAGGGAGGTGTAGCCGCCTCACAGCCAGAGGTCAAAGGTCAACATCAGGTCTGCAGCTCTGCTGCATGTTCTCCCTGTGATGGCGTGGGTTCAGTCCAAACACATGCAGCTCAGCTTTAACTGATGATTCTTAGGTGTGAATGAGACCTTGAATGGTTTTCTGTCTCTGTCAGCACGTTTACGTGACACTTGATAAAAAAAAGAATTATGGCCTTAATCCGACTATAACTGGACAACTGAAGTACATCTAAACGTGTTAGTGCGACTAGGGATGGGTACCGAATTCGGTACTTTTATAGGTACCGACCGAATTCTGTCGGTACTACCGAGTACCGATTCATGTAAAATCAAATGGTACCATGTTTCGGTACCTAAACGGCATTAACTTTAAACTGATCATTGATTTCAACCTGTTTTCATTTAACGTCTTTGATTAACAAGCGTGCTGACGATCGCACTAGTTTTATTTTTTTATTTACCTCCTCGTCTGGTCCTGTCTGCTCACTGCGGCCACTAGCTGCTGCCCTCTTCCACCCGGGCACAGAGATGAACAGCCGGCTCTAGGCCTGCTAGCCGCCAGCTGCTAGCTCTCCAGTGTCTCTACCCGGGCTTGGCCTTCGTCTGCCTACAGATTGGACCTTCCTTACTCCGTTTGCTCACTCCATTCTTCTGTAGACCAGTCATTAGCAGCTAGCAGCTAGCTGCTGCATCTCTGGTCCTCCGCTAATACTCCGCTCTTCAACTCAGGAATATTACTTGCCACTTTACTCCAAACTGCCTCGCTGAAATTAAATCCCTCGGACTCCTGCGTCATCCTCGATATGTTCACAGAGCAGCGCGACTCAGCTTTGTTTATTCCATCATGCTATGCCCACAATACCGTCTGACCGGTGCTGCGCCACACAGCTACGACGTCATCACAACAAATCACACGTGCACTTGTAACCTTTTTTTTTTTCTCCTCCGTGCTTTGCCACCTGAGAGCTCCTCTGCATTCTTTGATAACACTGCAACCTTCATGTTACAAAATGCACGTTCACTCAACAATAAAGCACTGCTCATCCTGGATTTTATATTGTTTTGATATATTTTTTAAAGTTTATTTATTATTAAACAAATTAACATTTATTACCACATAAACAAACGCAAAAGTACCGA
This sequence comes from Centropristis striata, assembly GCF_030273125.1. NCBI lineage: Eukaryota > Metazoa > Chordata > Actinopteri > Perciformes > Serranidae > Centropristis > Centropristis striata. Next base: position 240,249 of record NC_081520.1, on the reverse strand, counting down.
AAACTTTTTTTTACCGAGAACTTTTTTTTCATATTACGGTAAAAAGATATTGGCACTGTTGATTTCACATTTAAGATTGCCATTTTATTCAATTTTTTACTGTATAAATAGAAGGTTTTTCCATCAAAAGAAACGCTGTTCTGCCATATAATTGACAAGAAAATACTTTATAGATGCCGCATAAATTAAATATTTTACCATTAAATATTACAGTATAATTTCTGTTAGAGATATGGTGTAAAGTACATTTAACAGTGAGAAAAAGTATTTTTTTCAAAAGATAAATGCAAAAATGGCAGTGGTTGCTTGTATATACATTAAATTAAATACATTAGTACCCCGCCTCTCACCCAGTATCAGCTGGGATCGGCTCCAGCCCCCCATGTTTAGGATAATGTATGAAAATATGACTAATTTTAAAGAGCCTGTTTGGTCATGGAGTGTTTCTGCCATGGTACATAGATCTTTCTGCTAATCCTCCCTGAAGGTTTTTTAGATGTAGCAGGTTGAGGCTCTTCAACACGTGTTGGAGGAAGTTTTATTATTCCCTTACGCAGCAGTTACAACACATGCACAGCTGTCTGACAGAATAAACTCCTTTTATCTCATCATTTAACATGTTCTCCTCCACACAGTTCTATCTTTATCTCAGTCTTTTAATGCCCCTGCACCAAATCACCATGGCAACAGGTAATTAACATGGCAGCCACCAATCAGGCCAAATACCTTTGGTGAGCAGACATGGAGGTCAGGTGAAGGGGAATTAAAAGTGTGGGATTGTGTGTGTGTGTGTGTGTGTGTGTGTGTGTGTGTGTGTGTGTGTGTGTGTGAATAAGGAGAACAGGGTATAATAAAACTGAGGGCAGTAAAACAGCTGAAGGGAAGCAGCAGATTCCAAAACATCTACTTGAATGAATTAAATATCTTTGTCCTTTCTTCTCTGATTTCACTTTGTTGAAACATTCTTCAGCTCTTCAACCTCAGAAACCAGAGTCTTTGGCTGATAAACTGACTGTCAGTGGCTCTTGTGGTAATAGTTTTTAAGCTGTAACAATCATATCAAACTAACAAAACATTGCAGTTTCTCTCATGCAATACAAAGGTGTTATTTTTGCTGTATTTATTTTTTTGGCATACTTGGATCGTTGAACAGTGATTAGATTGAGTTAGTCCATAGTAACATTGCTGTTTTATAATCCCAGGAGTCACTCCATCTATAAGTGCATCAAAATCATTTTTCACATTTGCACACAAACAAATATGACAACAAAACTCCTCCCTGGCAAAGTACTCATGGTGCCTTTACATAAAGTCAGAGAAAAGCCTCCAGCACAGTTAATGCTATTACAAGATTAAAGAAAGATTGTAAGGAAACTGCAGCCACTCCACAGAATGAGCAGTGATACATATCTGGTAGAGTGACAGTAATTCTCCTGTCCACAAGGTTTGCCTGTACCTGCATAAAATCTTCTACATGCTTATCTCTCAAAAAAAAAAAAAAAAAAAAGAGGCAGAAATGAGACGTATCTGCAGACTCTTTGAGTCATGGGAACATAATTGCACATCAAGCCTTTCCACTACCTGCGGTGCCCTTTTCTTCAGTCACTTTTTTGAGTGTTTCATTGTTCGTTTTGCCTTTTCGGAGGGCATCACCCGGAGAGACGGAGTCTTTTTCATGTGTTAACCTTTAGCTTCACCCACCTGCTTTGTTCCTGATAGAGACCGCTCCTTCCTCCCACTGTGGCCCAGCACTTTATCTCTAATGCTGGTTGACTAATGAGGGTTTTACCTGTGGGGTCTCAGGTGCTAATCCCTGCTCATAGCTGAAGGACTAGCTGAGGACTCATTATATCCGTCAGACAGGAGTCTGATAAAGGCTTCCTGCTGCTCATTTCACACTAATAGCCTCCTCACAATCTGACATGGCTGACCTCTGACCTCTACACCTACAGCCTGCCTCTCCATGCAGCCACTCCATATTTCCACATTACCTTTACCGTCTCCACTGAAGAATCTGGCAATTTAACTAATGCAGGGCATGCACTGTTTGCTGAAGTTTAACACTGGAGCTGCTGCTCTCACTCTTTCTGTTGTTCTGCTTCCTTTATTTGACTCTATCTGCTGTTCCCCTCTCCTCTGGCCTTCCTGAATGATGAATGAAGCAGCAGATATAAAGAGCTGACTCTAGTGGAGAGAGAGAAACCCTCTCCAACCTCAATGTTTGTCCTCAATGACTTTTCTGTACTTCAGCACCACTCGTCGTCTGAGTATCCTCAACACACTATAGAAGAAGTACGGCATTACTGTTGAGACAGGCTGAAATATGAGCACAGCATCACTGAGCGTATGTAGCAGGCCTTATTCACACGATATCTCAAGTGAGTTACAGTCACGGAAAAAATTATTAGAACATTGTTTTCTTCAATTTCTTCTTCATTTTAATGCCATTTTCCATGGTTTTCTTGATAATAACCCAAATCATTATCAAGAAAACCATTGAAAATGTCTAGAAATCAGGCAGGCATTAGAATGAAGAAATGCATTGAACAAAACTCTCAGTATTGGATGTATGTTCATGGGTTTAATTCTTTATTTTAGTTGTTTACATACTTTAAGTGGTATTTTCAAGACATAAAGGCATTTTCAATTAGATTTTCTGAAGCCTGCACATACAATGATATTGTGCGAAATGGGGTTTTGAGACTGAGTGAGGAATTGAAACAATAGCAGTTCGGCTGACAGAGATTAAAATCCGACTAGATCTTAATTGTTTCCATCATTCCCAAGCTTCATCTGCACCAGCGTCCTCCTGGGGCCTCGGGGTCGCCTCGTCATCTCTCGGCCCGTTGACATGGAGGGAATATCAGGGCAAGAATGTGTTCACCTGTAGTTTAATTATAAGAATTTTATCTGTAATATTTCCTGTGTTATCTAAGGGAGAGGATTAGGGCCGCGTAGGAGGAAAAGATAATGAGAGGAGGGGGGAAAAAATTCATGATCTACTTTAAAGAAAAAGTTGGCATGTCAAGAATAAAGTCAACTTTTTGAGTTGGGTAAGTAGACTGCAAGCTGCAACCCTTATTATCATCAATACGTCTGATATATGTCTAAAAGATTCAGATAGATGACAAACAAGTGTAACCTACTACCAAGAATATCTCAGTTATGTGTCAGGAAATATTAGTTCTACTACACCTTAAATATTGTTCTTATTGCTCATTTTATGACATTGATGTAAATCAGGTTGTAGCTTGCAGTCGACCAACTGTTCGCTTAGAAAACGATGTTCCTCTGAAGACTTATTGACACAGGAACAACCAATCTGTGAATATCTTCCAACTTTACAGAACTCAAAAAGATGACTTTATTTTCAACGTTGTATTTCAACTTTTCTCCTCCCTGGCCCTAATCCTCTTCGTATCTTACAGATTCCATATTTTGGTCTATTCAGTAGAAACTTCTAAAGGAGTATATTGGTGTACTGCTCATTGACCATCATATGATGTCATTAAACTGTATCGCTTGTTGGTAAACTGACCTCTGCAGTGGCTTCTTCCAGTCCTTTTACTTTACTCCGGCTCGTATTTGCTGGATCTGTGGCAGTGGGCACCAAATATCAGAAGTAGCTGAGACACTGACTGGCTCTGACAGGATTATGTCACGTTGTTTACATGGTACCGGGCATTTCAAAGGCAGGAAGCAAGCCATCGCATCTGATCAGCAGCAAGCCAGAACATACTCTGCAGGTTACCAGACTAAAGGCCTGTTTGCATTAAATAAGCATGCGTGTCAGTGTGTGCGTGCAGGTAGAAAACGGGATGATAAAGATAATCATTGCTTGTTTACAACAACAGAATAGGTTGGGTTTCAGTACCACCCTGCCAAGATGACCCATATGAGTGGTTTGCTACATTCTTCCTACCCTCAAATACAAACCATAGGAGCATTTCTAAAAATACATCATTATACATAGGGTTCTAAGGTTTGCTATTGTAAAAAATAAAAGCTGCAGTTCCGTTGACTTTAAGCTACAAAACACTAAGGTTAGAGGTGTGAATCAGCAGAGGGCCCACGATACAATTTTATCCCGATACTTGAGTCACGATACGATATTATTGAGATTTTAAGCATTTTGTGATATGTTGAGTATTGGGATACAATATATAGCGATTTAACTCAGAAATTCAATCAAGATTTGTTTGTCAAATAAGAGAAAATTCTCAGTCTATTCATCTCTCTTCAGTCTTTTTATTTCTCCACAATGAGAGTCAAACCCACAGACTGACCAACAAAGTATTCAGTCAAACTGAACTGAACTGATATCAAACATGTTCGACGACAACAACTGCAGCATTTTATCAAACTTTCAAAACAAAAAGTTTCACTGCTCCGAATTTTTTGTATGAAACAGAAAAAAAGCCGAACTTTGCAGCGTTATTTGGACAACTTCCGGACACGATATCCTGACACACTGGTTCCTGTAGATTCCTTAGATCTTCTAGTTTCAGATGATACCAGTATCTCCAGTATATTCCTAAAAGTGATACTGGTGGCCATGGATAGATATAATATTGCCACGCAAAATATTGCGATACTATGCTGTATCGATTTTTCCCCCCACCACTAAAAGTTAGTATTATTATTATTGTTATTACTATAGTATCTTTTGATTAATTTAACAGTTTTTGCCCCTACAAACAGTTCATGTCATCTAGAGCTTGGCTCCACTGGTTCTTCTCTCCTACTGCTGCTCTGCTGATCACATGCATCTTCTTAAACTTTCCTCAACTTTAAGCTTCACTGCTCTGTATTTATTTCAATGAAAGTTTCATGTGATACCAGTATCTCCAGTCTATTCCTAAAAGTGAACCCGCTACGACCTCTGGGAAATTACAAAAAACGGCAAAAATACTGCCGGCCTGCCAACGGTAAATATCGATACTTGGCAGCCACGAATCAATATCAGACATCTGTATCAGCTTTTTTCCACCTCTGAAGGTTAGTGCAAGAAAGTTCCTGGTTAGTCGTCCTAACTTTGGTGCTTTATACTCCACCTTGGTGTCATTCATAGTTACTACGGCTGCAAGAGGGAGGACAGTCTCATCCATTGTCCAGGTGTGTACATATGTGGGTGTGTTTCTGGTGGAACATTGTGTTATTCTCAGTGTTTGTATGCTTGCCAGCATCTCAGTTAGTGAAGTGGTAATCTAGAGTTGAATACTCTGACTTCAGTCCATGCATGTGACCTCTTCATTCTGCTTCACTCCTCCATCTGCCACTTTCACTCACCCACTCGCTCTATTTTCGGTCTCCACTGTGGATTTTCTTTATTTTTTTATTTTCTTATCTTTTTTGCTGACGGAGAAATAAGGTAGTGCATGAGGTTGAATTTTCCAGAAGAAAAGGCTTTGACCTGGTCAGCAGAGAATAGTGAGGAAAGAAAAGTCCTGCGGTCAAGGACAGTAATCTTACATCTCTGCAGAATCGCTCCGGTTATGAAAAGGTAAAAACCAATGATGGATGGTCGGCTGGGGTAATAAAAAGGTCCAGGGGCCAAACTTTAATGTCACCTGAAGCTGAACGCCTGCACACAGAGGTTAATGTCACAAATATAAATGGTGCAGTTGAACATAACATTTAATGCGAGAGAAGAAATGGTAGTGTAAAAAAGGTTTGAGCTTAGGTCTTAAAACATCTGAAATCCAATCCTTTGAATTTAAGGCATTAAAATGTCTAAAATTATCTTAAAATATCATAAAATGTCTTAAATATGGTGTGCTAGAGGCTAGAATAGCAGTGGAGAAAACTTAACCAAAGTCCACAGCAAAGCCAAATTCCTGGTGTAAGATGGGTAAATGCAAGTTCAACGATTTGTGGCTCCAGAACAAGCAACTGAATGCATGGTTGAAGTCGATGGATGGAAACATATAGCACACTGCACCTTCTGCAAGAAACTTTAAAACTTACTTTGTAAGTAATTCCAGGCCTCCGATTTTCCTTCATGTCTTTTGTACTTTTTTTTGTCAGTATGGATGTGAAATGGCTCTTCAATTGTATTCTATAGGCGTGTTTCCACTGAGTCCTTTCTGAGTCCTTTCTGGAAAGCAGCTGATTTTTTTGTGGCTCTGCCCACTAGTGAGTTCCCCTCGGCCTCTGTTCTCACACTTTTATAGCGGCTAACCTACAGAGTTCAAATGTGACAACAGTCGGACGTGGCAAGCAGTGTTGCCATCTTAGCGACTTCATTCAGACCCCTGTAGCTCTAGGCTCTTTTTCAAAAAAGCGACTAGCGACAAATCTAGCGACTTTTTCTGGTGTTATTGGAGACTTTTGGAGACTTGTTACTCTTCTTAGCGAGCAGCGGGTGCTGTCCCAAAGCACTCACAAGCGGCCCAGTCCTCCTGCAGCAGTCTCTCCCAGCTGCAGTCAGAGCAGGGGATGTTAACCCCTCAGCGTCCAGTCTGCATCCAAGTATAGTATAGCATCGGCTCTGAAAAGTACCTACCCGAAGCAGGTACTTTCTGAGCCGCTAACCAGTGAAGTGGGATGGATCCTCTCTCCCATAGCGGCTCACTAGAGGGAAAAGTACCTCATGGAAATGAGCCTGTTATGGTCTTAAAAAAGTCTTAAAACGTCTTACATTTGACTTGTTGGAACCTGCAGAGACCCTGTAAACACCCCCAGCATTTTTAAAGTATATAATAGTGTCGTAGATGTATATTTGATGTATTTTTGATTCGTTTCTAGGTGACATGCTCAGTAAATGCATGCTGTATAATGTCAAAGCAGACACAATCAAAAGCTGCTCGGTGCTGTTGTTATAGTGCATTACTGTGGTGGATGATTGACTTTAGACTAGCTGCATTATCCGCCCACTGGTTTTATCTGAATAGTAACACAGACCCATTTGATTTCCTCAACACATACAGAAATAGTGATGTTTGTGTTTATGTCGTCCCATCACTGTCGTGTACATTAAAACAACACAGCTTTGAAGGAACAGTGAAGCAAAAGAGACACATCCAGTAGAAGTGGTACACAGCTCACGGACTCATTTGGACTTCAATAAAGGCTGATTACAGAAACAATTCTAATGGTGTATGCATTCCTAATGCTCACACACACGCTAGTCAGTGTTTATATGAAGCAATACTGCAAATTGGATGCAATTGCCTCCAGCTTTGTAGGCATGCAGTATGCAGGAATAAAAGACAGTCAGTGCCTGTCTAGTGAATTACAAGGGGCCTCCACTCCTTTGGATTAGTGCAAATGCTAATCACTGCCTTAATTAATCTTCTCCTAATGCCCAATTAAGCCTGAGACTCACTTCGTCTGGCTTGTTGAAATGCACTTGGCCAGATACCCAGCAGTCCTCAGGCCAGTCGGGCTCCAGGGCCCCACACCTGACAGCAGCAGCAACTTTTTTATTATTATCATCTCATTTATTGATCTCAATGTACATAATTGCTGCTATTAAAGATTGCAGTCTCAGTTTGAAGGACTCTGTTCTGCTTCAGAACAATAAATATACTGTATACCATACACTATACTAAACACCCGCAAATTCAGAAATAATTGTGAGAAAAAATATCAGAATATCTTTTCCCAACACCAGCCACAAGCCACAAGAAATAATCACTCAGGGCTGTAATGTTAGTGGTTAAACTAAGTGTCTGCTGGCTAAACTGTCCCATGTTAAGTGATGGTAGTTATCTCATTAAAGGTCAGTAAGTCCTTTATTTGATTTGAAAAAGCTTAGTGTGTTTACTATACTAGGCTACATTAATTGTGAAGGACAATCGTTATTTACTTTGTTGTCTGCTGGAATGAAAAAATATGTTGTGCATAATCTACAATGGTGTAAATATATGCCATATATTGTCAGAATGAAACTAAGTATTGTTGGCAAAAGCAATAACCTACGGATATTCTCAATAGCTTTAATTGATCTTGACTCAGAAAATGTACATTTTGACACCAAGATTGACCTTCTAAGTGGCTTGGAAGATATATTGGCTCTCATAGTTTTTATATGGCTGCCATCTCTGATCCGCCATCTTCATGAAGTAGCTCCCATCAAAAATTTAAACTTATGGTGATGGAGAGCATGTGGAAAAAAATGCTGGTGTCTGTAATGGGATTGAGACTGAAAATAGGCTAATAAAAGGTGCTCCTTCCTTTTATATGGCTCTGATGGTGCTTATAATGAAAAGATGGCGACGTTGTGTTGAACTTTAAAATGGGGCAGGTGTTCTGAATTAGATATCAGTGTTAGTTATGATAATTATTTGAACCCAAATGATATCCTGTTTTGGCGCATGTTCACCAATAACTAACAGAAAATTGCAGTACAGAAATTCCAAAGAGAATTGGTAAACAGTATTTAAAAAATCAAATGTGTTGTTTCACGTTCATACACCTACTAATGTGATTTCTATTTTAAACTGTTAAGGGATCCTTATCAAAAATATTGTCATGTCATATTGTCAATATTATCTTGAATAATGATGCTGAGCTGTGCTTGTGTTGAGGTGTGTCCTCAACAGAAACACAACACAAATCAAATATTAAGATGAAAGCAGATCTTCTTCACAGTCAGACAGTCTATGAATCACGGACCATGTTTCCTGTGTTCTGTCACTCAGCTCTGGTGGTTTGCTGCAGCAGTGCAGCACTTTGTTTCTGCTGTGTTTCTGCTCTGAGCTGGAGGAAGCCGTCGGACTGTCGCTCCCTGCTCTCTCTCCACTCTGTGCTTTATGTTCAGCACTCCTGTGACATTTGTAGTTAATTCCACACTTGTAATTGGAAAGCAGGCTTGTAAGCAGAAGCTTAGGCTATTAGAAGCAATGTTGAAGCATGGTGCATAGCTATTAATTGTAGTGCAGCCAAGGGGCCAGAAGGAGGCAGAGATGAATGAACAGTGAGCAGAGAGAACACAGCACAGGGCAACTCTGAATTAATTACAGCTAACCTTGAGCATTCAAATGTCCCGCAGGACAAAAACCATCAGGGTCTGTGTGTGTGTGTGTGTGTGTGTGTGTGTGTGTGTGTGTGTGTGTGTGTGTGTGTATGTGTGTGTGTGTGTGAGAGATAACATATCATGTATAAAAGTCAAGTTAAATTCAAAATGTAAAAGGTTTCCCATCCTCACGTATGACCAATGTCTCTCTGTGAGAAATATGCATGGAAGCAGTATATTTATCAACATATTTTTTTAAATGAGTGGATTTTGCTGAGCTAAACATTGGACCTGTTTGGACATGTTCGTGGCAGTGAAATCATGAACATCTTTAAAGGCAATGTGTATATTGAACTGTGACTTATATGAAGAAGGCTGCCTGGAAGCTTCAGGAATAGCTGAGTCAGTAGTCCTTAATGTGAATGCTGAATCTCCAGCTTGTGTGATAATCATGTGTCATTATACTGAAGGTACAGAGATGTCTTCCAAACAAAGCAGTAAGCAGTAACAGCCTTTTTGGTACACAATGACCTCGCCATGCACATGAATATGACAGTTGTAGTTACTAGTTTTAACAAGCAAAAACACTATTCATTTATTCATTCATGATGCTCAACCTCTGATCTGAACTCGGGTCCCATGGGAGGCTGGACAGGTCCAGACTATCACTGACACATAGAGACAGACAGCCGATCACGCTCTCATTCACTCCTACGGGCAAGTTAGAGTCACCAGTTAAACCTAAACTGCATGAACCCACGCTGGCACAGGGAGAACATGCAAACTCCACACAGAAGAACCCTAACCCGCCAAAACTCATCATCATGGTCTAAAATATAACATAATGTTCTCGATCAGGGGTCGGCAACCTTTATGAGCAAAAGAGCTGTTGGCCAAAAAAAGGAAAAAATGTTGGAATGGAGCCACAAACCTCATTTCAAGCCTAACAATGATGATAAAAGAATCAAATCAATCGATCAAATCAAAATGACTTTATTTAAACAGTCTAATTAGTCTAAACTAGCCTACCAGCTTTACTAATAGGTCATAATGAGCATTTATCAATATGATTTTGTCAGAAAGCAGTGAGAACCAAAGTGCAAATGAGAGGCTTGACACTTGACAAATATCACAGGAGATTTGGAATTGAAAGCTAGCCTAGCTAGGGAAACATAACACCAGAAGTTGGCAAAATGTAGGTTAAGGTGTCGGTCCATCGACTTTCATAAGCCATGATATTCATTTAAGTTGACCAAAAAGTAAGAAAAAAATAATGTTTTATGCTATACATAAGCTGCACATTTTGACAATCAAAGAATACAAATTGATTTGGGTCCACACCAATGTTGAATTAAAATTGAAATTCAACAAATATTTGAATAAAGATTTTATTTTGTATAAATGTTTTGGTCACAGGGAGCCACTGCTGATGGCCTGAAGGGCCTCATGAGGCCCTGGAGCCGCAGGTTGCCCACCCCGTTCTAGATGAAGTCACCAAACACTATGAAGTATAAGCACTTAGCACCCACCAGACCCACCCCACCTTTACCCCACCAACACTGTATGAAGTATATGCACTTAGCACCCACCCACCCCCACCCACCTTTACCCCACCAACACTGTATGAAGTATAAGCACTTAGCACCCACCAGACCCACCCACCTTTAGCCCACCAACACTGTATGAAGTTTATGCACTTAGCACCCACCAGACCCACCCACCTTTAGCCCACCAACACTGTATGAAGTATAAGCACTTAGCACCCACCCCACTCACCCCACTCACCCCACCCACCCACCCCCACCCACCACCACTGCCTCCCCTCTGGTCCTGCATCCTTCCCGTCTACATCACAAGCATCTCAGACACGCTGTTTACTTGTCTGACTGAATCAGTCCTGTCTGTGCCAACGGCATCTTTTCAGATTACAACCCTGAATGACAGTGACAAACACTTGTTGGCTGGTTTTGAGTTGTATCTGTTTAATGGAGGCTCCACATTATAAAGCTCTGAGAGGTCTGAGATCTGTCAGGTGCCTGACCGGCTGCCTGGCTGTTCACATCAGAAACACATTTCTCCACACTGGTCAACAAGCAATAGTCCCTCTGCTCTTTTCTAATCAGGCAGAGGTAATCTTTATTTCCTCTTGTGACTCTTTCTCCTGGAGAGTTTGGAGAGCACCAAAGACTGTACAGTCATGGAGAAAATGACTAGGCCACCCTTGTTTCTTCAGTTTATTGTTAATTTTAATGCCTGGTACAACGCAAGGCACATTTGTTTGGACAAATGTGATAATAATATCTAGGTATTTTCCATGGTTTTCTTGATAATGATTTTGGTTGTTATCAAGAAAACCATGGAAAATGGCTAGATATCACCTCTTAAATTAAATAGGTATTTTTGTTGTTATCATTATATTTGTTCAAACAAATGTACCTTTAGTTGTACCAGACATTAAAATGAACAAGAAATTGGAGAAAGGGGTGGTCTAATAGCTTTTCCATGACTGTATATAGGCAGAGGGTGCATATTTCATCATATTTCAGAATCAGAAAACGTTAATGCCATAACAACCCGCTGTATCTGGTGTGAACAGCCTGAGAGAAAGTGGGCAGGTGAACCTGGCGACAGATAGAATGTAAAACCAGAATTTGTTGGAGTGAATAAAAGTGTACGGGCAGAATCAGCCGACAGCATTACCAAGTGACTGTGCACATAATTTGCTCAAAAACATGGACTTGGTGATGAAGTTTCTCTTCAAGTGCTTCAAGTACCTGATGTTAATCCCACTTGGAAAAGCAAATAGAACAGGTTGCCACCACTTCACTTCTGTTAACACAAACACACACACACAGGTGGGTTCATTCATGGCAGGACTCATCCTGGGTGTGTCTTTCCTCTCCAGAGTCTCCTGGAGCTGCTGCAGCAACACTCTCACTCTAAATATCTTATGAGCTTCTCCACTAAAGCATGGGAGCAAATGGAGTGGCTAAAAGCTTTACACAAACATGCTAAAGATACGTGTGTGTGTGTGTGTGTGTGTGTGTGTGTGTGTGTGTTAGCATTAGCCGGTAGCACTCATGTGAAAAGCCCATGAGAGTTTCACATGGAAACAAGTGCTTTTTGAAGACAGTAATCAGCCACTTAGACAATACAGCCGACGTTGGCTAATCAAGAGCACTCAACACACACACACACACACACACACACACACACACACTTCCTTACACACATATGGACCGAGACAGCCCCCGGGAGAGCAGACACACACACTGAGGTCAGAGGTCGTAGGAGTTTTGACTAGACCGTCCTCTGGCAAAGCATCATGGGATGAGGTCATGTGTTTAACAGCCTTGGGCCGCCACATGTCTGAAGGCTGTTTACTCACCCCGTCGGTGTTTAGATTAAAGGAATAAAGTGCTTTATTAGAACATGTGGTCTGATGAGGGAGCTGTAATGTGGTGCTGAGTGATAGCAGACGTTGGAGGGGTTGTGCATGTGTTATAATAATACATAATGAACTGTAGCTGTAGAGCCTCAGGAGAGAGGAGAGGGCTCTAAATGAGACCTCCTGCTGCTCACAATAATGCTGGCATTAGAAGATGAAATGTTTAAGGATGAAATCATCTGTTACTGAGCCATTCAGCAGCTTACATGGGACTTTAGGATTTATGCCACATTAAACTAAACTGCTATGTGTTTGTCATTTTATTTTTTTATTTTTTGTAATGTATACAACAGCGTATTAGGGCCCAGTAAGAAAAAAAAAGAAAATACGGAGCAGGGGAGGGGATAATATTTTGAGAAGAAAGTCACAAATTTATGAGATTAAAAGTGGCAAATCTATGAGAAAAAAAGTTGCAGATTTATGAGAATAAAGTGTCGTAGATGTAAGCAGCGATGTCCTTCATCTGTCCATAGCGTTGTAGTTCCTCTCACCTCATCCAAAATGTTTTCTTCTGAAAAGGCCCAATTCACAGCAATGTCTCTTCAAAGTCTTGATACTTATCATAATATGATGATTCTGGGCTAAAACCACGAGTATTTCCTTATTGCTAAATCTGATTGCAGAGTATAATTTGATGAAGTCATCAGACATTGAACACGGCATGCAGCAGCTTCTGTGGTGAAAAACAAAACACTAGCTGATATTTACTACTTTCTTTTTTAATAAATCTGCAACTGTTTTCTCCTAGATTTGTCACTTTTTTCTCAAAATTTAACCCCTGTCCCCCAAGTCCAAATTTTTTTATTTTTTTCATACTCGGCCCTAATACGTTGTTGTAGATCTCCACAAAAAACAATTTCTTAATCATGATTTTACTGATGCTATAGGAGGTAATGTAGTGGTTGAAGCCCAGAAGACCTTGGATTTACACGTGTCAAGTTACTTGACCAGGAAAAACCTTCCACAGTACTCTGATGAGTAAAAACGATAAACAAAGATCTTTATTCCACAGTTCTGTTCTTACAAGAGTGTTCAATGTTGATTTCCCCTAATCAATAACTATAACTGCGGTAAGGAAACCACGAAGCTCAGTCCTTCAGTAAGCCTCGACTTATGAAACTTACTTCAAAGCTTGTGGCCCAAAAAGTCGAAGTAACTACTAAGAACAAAAAGGTACAGAAACATAACATATTTTTACAAATATTATTCTTACATGAACATGAATTACATCTTATTATGTTTATCTGACTTTAACAAATTTAGATTTTAACTTAACATAAAAACACACTGAAATTGTTCTTATTTATTAACTTGTACTATATAAATATAACTTTACTTCCACAGGTAACGTCATGTGCTTCAGCTTGCTGGTTCTCTGTAAACCAGATTTACAGTCGACATAAGGACTTCACAAGAACGCTGCAGTAGAAACATGTAGTGTACATTTGTACAATGTACAAACATTAAAAAATATATTGATATATATTTTATATCGATATGGCCCAGCCCTAGTTATTGTGTTTATTCACTCATTTACTCTGTAAGGTGGTTTGCCTTGTTTCATTAAAGAAAAAGAGAGGCTGTGAGCAGCACATCTGCTTCTCTAGATGTATGTGAGTAAAAAGGATAAGATAACTGAGCATTTTTCCAATTTAATTTATGTCAGCCAAAGGAGGAACACGAGCAGCACATGCTGACCGATCACACTTTCTGCAGCAGATACATTTTTTAAGGAGGCGCCCCTCCTCATCCCAGCTCTGTATCATGTATAATGAGTTTCGTGAAGCAGTAAGAGTGGAATCTATCCACGCCGTAAGTTTTGCTTTTATTTGTCTGGGCTGTGTGAGGGGTTGGGCTGAAGCAAAAAGAAATATATGCCTACTTTTTTTTTTAGAAAGAAATGTTCCTATGGAAACTGCTGACAGTGTTCTGTGGAGGACATGTTAAAGACCGCTGTGGTAACATCAAGTATTTCCTCTCTGTCTCTTCCTCCACCAGGGGTTATCTACACCACCGACATGTTGGACCGCGAGACCAAGGACTCCTATTGGCTAACCGTGTACGCCAGCGACCACGGAGTAGTTCCCCAGTTCGCCACCATCGAGGTGTTCGTCCAGGTGGAGGACGTTAACGATAACGCCCCTCTGACCTCCGAGCCGCTGTACCGGCCCTCCGTGTCTGAGAACTCTCCTCGAGATGTTTCAGTGATCCAGATCCAGGCCCAGGATCCTGATGCCACGCCACCCGCCTCCGCTGACAGGCTCAACTACCGCATCATCAGCGGAAACCCACAGAACTTCTTCACCATCAACACACGCACGGGTGAGTCATGGTGTGTGTGTAGCGTATATATCGATATATATATATATATATATATATATAGATATATTTATATATATCTGGTGAGCAGACTGTAAACAATGTGTAGGTCAGCATGGTTTACAGGGATAAACAAGATGGATGGATGATGGATGGATGGATGGATGGATGGATGATGGATGGATGGATGGACGGATGGATGGATGGATGGATGGATGGATGGATGGATGGATGGATGGATGGATGGATGATTGATGGATGGATGGATGGATGGATGGATGGATGGATGGATGGATGGATGGATGGATGGATGGATGGATGATTGATGGATGGATGGATGGATGGATATATGGATGGATGGATGATGGATGGATGGATGGATGATTGATGGATGGATGGATGGATGGATGGATGGATGGATGGATGGATATATGGATGGATATATGGATGCATGGATGGATGGATGGATGGATGATGAATGGATGGATGGATGATGAATGGATGGATGGAGGGATGAATGGATGGATGGATGGATGCATGGATGGATGGATGGATGGATGGATGGATGATGGATGCATGGATGTATGATGGATGGATGGGTGGATGGATATATGGATGGATATATGGATGGATGGATGGATGGGTGGATGGATATATGGATGGATGGATGGATGGATGGATGGATGGATGATGGATGATGCACGGATGGATGGATGGATGGATGAATCCAATATATAAGATGCAAACATGACACACATAAACATACAATCGATGAATATACATAAATACACATAAGTAATAAATAAATACACTAGATAATACACTTTACACCAATAAAAACATACAGCAACAAACAATTGAGCAGGAACCAGCAGCAGCAGGAGAACATTTAGATACTGAGGTCTTCATCGTCTGGCGTTCAGTGCCTGTATGGCACGGGGAATGAAAGACCTCTTATATGAGTTGCGGAGCAACTCAAACTCAGAGTGAGGTGGATGTGAGGAATCTACACATACCTGTTTTGCTTCCTGAGAACGGTGCTATTAAAGATGTCGTAGAGGTCTCTTTATGGCTCGCCAACCAGCTCCCCTGCAGTCTGAACACAGTCGTATCATGGGGCTCCTGCTAACTCACACCTCTGTTCATCAGTAACTTACACTGCAATGCTCAAGTAAAAGAGAAAGAACCAGAAGGACAGAAAGATGCTATTGGATATTCATTTGTCTTAATTGGATGAATAATAATCCACATGATAATTACATCACAGTTTGCTGTTTGTGATGTTCACAGTCCTCGTGGTATCAGGTCTAAAGGAAATCCTCTTCGCTAGTTCTGACATCATCAACAGAACAGTTGTGTGTGTGTTGTTTGTGATGGCTCCTCATTAGCGGCATCACGCTGGGGATCCTACCTCGACAGGACATACATGTGACTGGGAGGACTGGTGCAGTGTTGGTTTTGAGGGAAATGTTACACTAACAGCGTAGTGTGTGGGATGAAGGGATGAAGGGATGAAGGGATGAAGGGAAGGAGGGAGAGGAGAAGCAACAACAGCTGCAACATCGTCAGGGAACATGAGCACACACACACACACACACACACACACACACACACACCCTCAGCACGCCACTACACACACACACACACACCCTCAGCACGCCGCCACACACACACAGTTTGTTCTGCAGATAAGGCTGGTGGTGGAGAGTGGGGGAAATATAATTGGCTGTTGCTATATTTATCTTTTCTTTCGTTGCTTTGAATGTGATATCCACCCATTCGTTTGCAGCAGCGACTCCTACTACTCTCTCTTTCTGCCTTTTATTAAAGACATTCTTTGCTCTTTTGTATTGTCATTTTTTATCACCTCCCGATCTCTCTCTCTCACACTCGCCGCCTCTCTCCTTTCTTCTCTTGATAGCTGTTTTCCAATGTTTTTAGCAGCCTGTTTATATCCTCCGTCTCGATGGCGGATGTTGAATATTTGATTTTGTCGTTATGAAACTTTGATGAGGGACTGCAGATCATCCACCAGCCTGTAGCTCTCTCCCCGTCTAACTGACACAGTTGTTGTTTATTTCCTCTGTCCATCTGCCTCATCGCCTCTTTCATGTTCTTTATCACTTTCCCTCTAATTCAAACCTAATATTTCCCTCAGTGGTATCATAGTGACCCCTCAGTGCTCAGCTCAGCTCAGGGTGATTGGGATGTTATGTCATTGTCACTTTTACAGCTTGTTTTACTCTTTCAGATCCTAGAAACCGATGTTATTGAGTCAGCTGCAACTGCAACGAATGACTGAACAATTTAAACAATATGATTATAGTGACCAAATTTAACTTATCGGTATTATCGCAGTATTATTAAAATGGTCAAAATTGCTGATTAAAACACAGGAATCAATTCACCAAGTTTCATATTGGAAAACACGAATGAATAGCCAATGTACCCAAGTACATTTACTCAAGTACTGTACCTGAGTACAGTTTTGAGGTACTTGTACTTTACTTGAGTATTTCCATTTTTACATAACTTTATACTTCTAGTTTACTACATTCTAGAGGCAAATATTGTACTTTTTACTCCACTACATTTAGCTTCAGGGCGAGATTTAACATGAAAAACATGATAAATTTAAAGTGATCAGACAAATTAAACCTGAAGTAGTTAACTATGATTCCTATCTTTACAAAATCAAAACACTTCTTATATTACTGGATTATTATTAATGCATTTATGTATTTGGGATATATAAAACATCTGAGTGGGGCCATTCTGCATAACAAGAACTTTTACTTTTGATACTTTTGATGCTGATACTTTTGTACTTTTACTTCAGGAAATTTTGAATGCAGGACTTTTACTGTACTGGAGTAATTTCACTGTGTGGTATTAGTATTTTTACTTAAGTAAGGGGTCCGAATACTTCTTCCACCACTGGTCTTGTGTAAATATATGAACACCACATTAAAAATAAGCATAGGAGCAGGAGGCATAGGCAGTGATGCAGGAATAAGCAGAAGTAAGACACATACTCGTCAACAAGCACGGCTGCGTTACGACCAAACCCTAACCCGAACCTAACCTTAACCCTAACCCTGCCACACCGTCGAATGTTTAGACCCAACACCATCCACCTGTTCCTCCTTTCTGCTTTTGCTTTCTGCTGAGCGGGTTTAATCTCTGCAGGGTTTAATCTCTGCAGGGGTGAAGATACGACTCTCCGGGGATCCGTTCATTTCCACAGTAAAGTGCAGAATCTCATTAATTTTAGTGTGTAAAGTTTGCTATGATGTCTGTGATCACAGGTTTATTGAGTGTCTTACTGTAGTGAAACATACATTCAGTAACTCATATGCACAAAGTGAAATACTGACCCTATTGGAGGAATATAGGGCTAGTATGAAGAAATTGCACATTTCAAGTAACAGTTTCATCCCTACTGTGAACTGCTCCTACTTTATTTGATGCTCCAGATTGTTGCTAACTTCAGGATGAACGTTGTTTACTTGCTGGGAAGCGAGACTCGGGTCTTAAAGAGCTCTAGCATTATGTTTACTGACAAACTGTACATTCACTGCTACAATCCCAGTTTTACTGCAGACTCCCATCAGCCTCTGAGCTCAGCCGAAACATCAATCTCTCTCACTCAAACACACACGCCGTGCAATGAAATTCCACATTGAGCTATTACTTAAAGGAGCTAATCTTCTGACAATACATAAGCAGGTCTTCATAGTGTAAGCCCCCTAAGATCTAGGTTTCCCCCTTTTTTACTGAAGTATAACTTAAGTAGGAAAATCATCTCATTCCACACTGTGAACCTGCACAGCTCTTCATTAAGTGTGTTTACAAGCACTAAACTGGCTCACACATTGTGGTCTGCTGTAAGTTGATTTCATAAACATACTGGAAGAAGCTCTCAGAGCGGAGACCTCTACCGAGCATTGCACGATCTTGCTGCTAATAAGCAATAATTTGTGTATTTCTGTGATTCTGATCTGCTCTAAACATTAATGGGCTCTTCCTTAGCCCGTGCTTCCTCCTTCCACCAAGTTTCATTAAAAATCAGGCCAGTAGATTTTCTTTCGTTTCTATAATAAGGCTGGGGGATCAAAGAAACGTGATTTCATCAGCTGGATTTCTCCTACAAAAAGCTCATTAGTGCCCATGTGTGCACATAACCAGGTGGACCAGGTTATATGAGATTACTGACTACTGACCTGATGATCACAGGTGTTTTTTTGCATTCTCATTCAAAAATAAAATAAAAATAAGTAACTACAGTACATGCGAACATGTTCCTCCATCTTTAATGAAGTGTGACTTATTAAGGGGATTATGTTTTATGATGAGCACCATTTTTAGTTTGGAAGCTTTTCATGACCAGCCGTCCCCTCAGTTTGAGTTAACGACGTGAATCTATTTACAGTGACCCAAATGTTCTCACTTCAACCAGCTGAAATTCTTCTTCACATTATTAATGAATTCCTAAATTTAGCACACTTAATATCTGAGCTGGCAATAGAAAGGAGCTGGTCGGGCTGTCAGTCAGACATTTACAGCAGTATTTCTAAAAGGTGGATCCAAACATCCCGGACATCATTAGCTTGTTTAGACGTTGGAGAACGAGAACTGTCACTTAGTGTCATTGACCTTTATAATAATATATAATATAATAATATAAGCCCATCTCCTCTTTCTGAGCATGTTTACTCTGGAAGTAAATTGTAGGTACTGTGGAAGCCTTAAGCACTTCATTCATCACACAAGCTTCAGTAATCCTATCTATATGATAATCAACACACACACACACACACACACACAGTGGCCAATGTGTTCCGTTGTTTGAGATTTGTTTTTGTATTTAAGTATTCTCACTTCATCAGCTAAAGTCATTTCACTATTTCTTACTTGGTTGCTTCCCTCTGTCCCCTGTTGTCTTCTGCATGTTCCTCTATTATTGTCAACTTTCAAACTCCAACTTACAGGTTTATTTCATAGTCACCTGATGTCATATTACATAACTGAAAATGTTTATCCCATTAGCCACATGCACTCCATGATCAGAGCTGACAGAGAGTCTGTGTGGATCCATTTAGGTATTAGACATGAACAAACAGTTACACAACAGCAGCTTCATCCATTCATTCATTATCTTTAATGGTTCATATGGGATTCTGGGTGAGGGGACACCAGGACAGGTCTCCACACACATGGAGACAGACCACCATTCATGCTCTCATTAGGACCATTTTAGAGTCACCAAACAAACAAAACATGAGCTGTGTGTCCGTATTTCACTGTCCGCTGCCATCTTGCTGACGTAGCAGTGATTGACAGCCAAGCAAAGTTTAAACGGGCGGATTCCTTGATTCTGAGGCCGGGATGGTGGATGGGTCAAACAAACGGTGGACTTTCACCCTAAAGAAAAGGGTTTGGTCCCATGTGAAATAAGAGTAAACCATTTTTAAGTTAAGTTACGTTGTTTATGTAAGGTAAGTGAATCACGTTTTTGAAAGTAATCCACAGAAACTGCACCCTTTGTTACAACCACGGACCGCCATAGTATTTATGTGCCGTATAAGCCACGATATAAACCTTACCATACATACATACATACATACATACCTACATGCCGTCATTTGTGGTGCTGACACACAACCACCTGTGCTGTTTATGTAGGAGAACTTATTGGAAGAGCTGCAGGCCGGATTTGAACCCCCAACAGCAGCTGACCTGCCCCAGTCACCAATTAAACTGTATATAATTTGGATCTTCTTAATTGAGCCTTTGACACTTGTCATTATACAAAAAGTACAACAAAATTGTAAGATAGAACCTGTTTGCTTTTCCACGTCATTACGTCACAGTTTACGTCAGTAAACGTCTCTCAGCAACTATAACAACAACAATGTTGCACTGCATCGTCTCCTTACTAATGTTGCTCCTGGCTTTGTGATTCTACATTGCCATCCAAACACAACCTGTTCAACACGTCTGTACTGCTCGTCTTGATCGTTATCGATGACTATTCCATTCTTATTAACACCGACTGTAAGATGTTAATAAATGTTATACATTGGAGGTGGGAACCACCACATCATTTTTTTGTTAAGTTGTTTGATCCGAGTCTTAAAAAGCCTAAACACAGTTTCTGGAAACATTATCCCGTGAGAATGGTCTGAATGAATAGATATATGTCAGATTAACTCTCCAGCTACTCTGTAAACTGGTCAGAAATCCATTTTCCCGTTCAGTAAAAGTGAACGGGATGTGGCAGCCCTGGCATCACCTCCCCACAGGCAATATTAAATATTTAGGCATCAACATTTCCCCCAAGCTGTCAGAGCTCTTCATTCTGAATTTCACACCACTTTACAAGCCAGTAACGACCTAAATCTCTGGCCTAATCTTTGTATTTCCCTTTCTGAAGGAATAGAAACAATTGATCTGAAATAATATTCCATGTACCAAAATATTATTTTCACACCCTCTCCTGTTTAAATCCCTTCTTTGGTTCTGCTGTCACAAAATGTTACTGGAAGAAAAAAAAAACATGGGTAAAGCTCCAAACTTTGTATTGTATCACCTATCCACTCAGATCAATTATAATTATTAATTATCTGTTATAATGGCTCTACCACAGTATCATACTACTGGTCCTCCTCCCTGACTACCACCATGAAAACCATTCTTCTAAAAACAATCCATATCTCCATGGAGAAAATGTCTGCTTCCCCCAATCATCAAACAGCTGTTTTCAATAAGACCTGGTCATCAATAAATGATCTTCCACTGTTGTCTGATCTCCGATCCCCAATGCAGTGATAAATTAATATAATCTCTCTTTTCTATGACTCACACTTTTCCTTTCTGCATGAACATTTCAAAGCTCTTCTTCTCTTTCCTTCATACTATCATCTGATTCCTCCTCTTTTCTAAGTTGCTGTCTTTTTCCTTCCCTCTTTTCATCTTCCAGTCATATTATGACTATATTATCTGATATTATCTGATATTATACTTATAATATAATATAATATATACCAGCCATCTACTGAATGTGTTATTTGTTTAATCTTCTTCTTTCTCCTGGTGTTTATTTCTTACGTTAGTAATCAACACAGTAATTAAGAGAGTTGTTGGACATTTTGTTGCTATTTATTCATTCATACATCAAGTTATTGTCTGATTAGTTTTTTATTGATATATTTAAGAACAATTAACCTTGTTGCACTTTAGTTTTCATGCTTGTAGATGTTATTGATTATGATGAGCACTTTGATGTGAATTATTCTTGTTTTATTATAATTCGTCACATATATGAGGATGAGAATGAGTAGTATGATACAGAATCCATTTCCAGGGACCATTAAAATTCTAAAACAAAATACTATGAGCAATATTGAATCCTTTGAGGGGAGGATGGGGTGAATCAGTGGACCTTATCCAAGCAAAGCCTCCTCAGAGAGAGCTAGGAACCCTCCACGGGCCGGGGTTGGACAAAAGTGAGTATTTAAAAAATGGTTACTTAATACAAAAACTACATTTGTTTGGACAAATATAATGAAAACAACAAAAATAGCTGATAAGAGTTTAATTTAAGAGCTGATATCTGGACATTTTCATGGTTTTCTTGATAATAACCAAAATCATGATCAAGAAAACCGTGAAAATGTCAGTTTTAAACTCATGAGCTATTTTGGTTGTTATCAATATATTTGTCCAAATAAATGTACCTTTAGTTGTACCAGGCATTAAATTGAACAAGAAAATTAAGAAAACAATGGTGGTCTAATCATTTTTTCCATGATTCTTTGACGTGGCTTTGACCAGACCGACCTCGATCTATTCCCTCCAAGAACATTTTACTTTTTTATTTTCTCTTTTTTCTGTATTCGCTTTTCTATTTTCTTCTTCTTCCTCTTTTTTCCTTCTATATTCTTTTGAAACACACTGTCTACCCCTTTGTTTCTTTCCACTCTATTTCTCTCACATAGAAATCCCTTCTATCCACACACACACACACACACACACATACACACACACACACACACACACACACACACACACACACGACTAAACTCATGCCTAATACAATAAGATAAAACATTTTTGTTGTTGTTTCTGTCATGTTGTCTGTCTGCATGTCAAATGTTTCATCTGTTTGGCTGCATGTGGCTCTCGTATATATGATAAATATATGATAAATATATGATATGTATATCAGAACCATGGGGGATCCTACAGAGTTCCAGTGTCGAGGATTTAATAGTCCCAAACATTTTTCACCTAGCTTAATGAACTGTGCCTTGAATCCTGTATATCACTGTCTCCAACCGTCATTCCTGATGATTCTGCTGCCTGAAATATGTTCCAACCAGTGTGATCATGTACAAGAGAACAGAAGGTTTTGTGGTTATTTTGCAACAGCCTGGTGCTTGTTGTATTAAATTAAATCAAAGTAACTACAGTGCATCTGGCGTGTGTAATTGCACTTTGACAATTTGCGTGAGTGAGATGAGAGAGTGCAGATGGAGCTGATACCTGCAGCCTTCACCAGGCGGTAAAGGAGTTAATCAATGACTCTGAAGGCCGTCATGCAGCAAACTGCTGCGGTGACAGATGTTCAGAACTATTATTTAATTATTTACTCAGCCTTCCTTGTTTTGTTTTTTTAGGGTTTTTTTTTAGCACATTTAGATTTCTGTACAGGTTGAAGAATATAAAATTAGAGTGAAACAAACAAACAATACATTTTAGAGGTTTTACTAAGGTTTATGTAAGTGTGTCACCGTCAATTAAAGGAATAAAAACAGCACATGCAGTTCAGTAACCAGGGTTGGAAATTCACTTTTTTTCCCCAAAACTTTTCATTGTCGATTTTCAAAGTAACAAACAATATACCTACACAAACACATATAATAGTAATAATAATAATACAGATAATAATAATAATAAATTAATAAAAACTTCACACAAACATAACATGCCAAAACAAAGTACACATAAAGAGCCTTAATAATAACAATACAAAATAATAAAGAAATAAAGAAATAAACAAGATTTAAAAAATAATTAAAAATAAATAAATAAAGACTTGACACAAGCCATAACATACCAAAACAGATTACAAACAAAGAGGATTAACATACTGTCACAGTTGAATGTCCACTTAAATGCCTAAATTAACTTTTTGGATCACTAGCCAACATGGCTAGTAGATTTTTAAAGTTACCAGACAAACCAAGTTTAAGATACTAACCACTCACATCACGACAGCCATTTCAAATTAAAAGTCCTTGTTTTCTTCTTTTCATCTTCTCTTTCATCCCTTTGTCTACTGTGTCTTCAGCCTTCCTCTTTTGCTCTCTTTTTTTAAAATTCAGGTAAATATCTCCACATGTTTGTTTGTTTTTCCTAACTACATTAACTTTACTATTACTACTCCGTATCAGTGTAGCTGGCTTGTTACGACACCATGCCCACCAGGCTCGTAGCCAATGGTCGTATGATACGTCAGGACGTAGTGATGGGAAATGTAAGATTAGTTCTACAAGTGGTGTTGCCAGATAAAGATTACGTTACCCAGAAAAACACCCACAAACCTGCCCAAATCTCTTGGCGGGAAACAGACATCTGATGGTTTCTGCAGCCTGCTGACTCAAACAGAGTTATTTTCTTCATTAATCTCCAGTAACTTTACAAATGTTACCCACCAAAGTTTGCAGTAGGGATGGGAATAATTAATCGATGATCGATAAATGGTCGTTAACAATTTGGTCGATCACGTGGAATTTTTAATCGATCTGTGTGTTTTTTAATTTTAATTTTATCTCTGACTGCGTATCAGAATCACTGAACTGAAACACGCCAAGCGCTCAGTTAGTCAATCAGCCAATGAGCTGAGAGTTGGATAAGTTAAGTTAAGTTGGATACAGTTTGCAAGCTGAAAGTTGCAATGAGAATTATAAAACACAGAGAAATACAAGACAATTAGTTTAAGCAAAACTAGCTTACTGTATCAAACCGTGCTAGCATGAATTACTGAGTTTATTTAAACACAAAACACAAATATATGAATATAAATATGCAACATTACTATGAAAACTAACCTCATGCCTCTTCGGGGCTAAAACATAAAACATTGAACTCCTTGATGTTATCTTTAGTTTAATCTCAGTTGATTTAGTTTTACGATTGACAGGATCAAGTCTCTTTTCGTCCTTTCAAAATAAAAGCATACATTATCAAAAGAGGCTTTTGCAAAGTACTGTAAATATATATTTTATTTTGTGCATTTATGCATGCAGCAAATAAATGATTAGTTGATCGTGAACTTTATAAATGTTGAAGTCGGCAGGTTTCTTCCAGACGCCCATCCCTCGTTGGCAGGTGTCAAGTTAAAGCCTGCCAGTAACCCAAAGATTTACCTCCATATTGGATGTTTCCACATTTTAAGCTTTACATCTCACGCTGCTCAGTGCCACTCTAGAACTAGTATTTATTCAGCCAGGTGGAAAGTAAGGCCGTGGAGGTCGCAGAACATCTTTCTCCCTCACTCTGTTTCTGTTTTGTTTTTTCTCCAATCTCTGAACAACAATTAAGACTTTAGTAATTCCTTGTAGCTGATCCGCTTGTTGCAGATTAGAGTCGCTCTGTAGAGAGCTAATCATAAAGAATGTTCAAAGGTAATGGACACAGTGACAGTGAAGAACACACTCATGGTGTCGCTCTGACTGATGACTGACTTTAATTCCTTTTAAGTGATTTAAACACTTCCACGCATCTTCCAGCCTTCTTTACACACATTTTCCTTCACACATTTTGTATATTTGTCAGATCTATAAATCCCTCCTACCCCATGTCTTCCTTAGGTGTCTTATTCTGTTTTCTCATTCCCAGTCTTCCAACTACAATTAGGGTTTCTGCTGCCAGGATACAGAGAAGAAGAGAGAGTGTGAATTACCGTGAGAAAAGCTTTTTGTAGGGAGGACAGGCTTTCTCAGTGTGAAGAAGGCTTACTTATCCCAAATAAATGACCAGCATTAAGACTTTATTTGTTCTTTTTCAGCAAAATCCTTCGTCATAGTCATACACGTCCCATATCTCTGCTGGGAGTGTTCAGAGGCAGAATAGACAATGGACAGCCAGAGCAAACTCTGTTGATGTACAGATGTTTCTTTCCCTAAAGGCATGTTTCCACTGAGTACTTTCTGAGTACTTTTTGGAAAGGGTTGAGTGTTTTGGCTCCGCTCACCAGTTAGTTCCCCTCGGCCTCTGTTCCCATACAGCTACTTTTGTAGCGGCAGCAGCGTTGGCAACTTAGTGACTTTGTCTCTATATTTAGCAACTATTCAGACCGCTCTAGCGACTCTTTTTCAAAAAAGCGACCAGCGACAAATCTAGTGACTTTTTCTGGACTGCTTATTAGTGACTTTTTATTGGAGACTTTTGGCGACTCGCTCCTACTCTTCTTAACGAGTAGCGCCGTCCCAAAGCACTCACAAGCGGCCCAGTCCTCCCGCAGCAGTCTCTCCCAGCTGCAGTCAGAGCAGGAGATGTTAACCCCTCAGCGTCCAGTCTGCACCAGTCTGTAAATTAATCGTGCATGCACAAAATCGCCACTTAGTAGCAGCTCAGAAAATTACCTACGGAGGCAGATACTTTCTACGCCGCTAGCTGAGCCGCTAGCTGAGCCGCTAGCTGAGCCGCTAGCCGGTGGAGTTTTATCTTGTGTGGATCCTCTCTCCCAAGCCTCACCCATAGCGGCTCACTAAAGGGAAAATTACCTAATGTAAGTCTATGGGGAAAGTCTTTCTGGGCCCAATGGCATCACATGAATCACCCGGAATATGTAAAACCGCCCTTTCACCTCTATGTCAGATTCTATGTCTATATTCAGAGTTTATGTGGGGTCCTGATTATAATTGCTCATATTTTCTCTTGTTAACCCTCTTTGACTCCATTGGCAACCAACTTGGCCAACTGTGCCATTGTTGTTATATGGGACTCATTCAGTGTTCCCCATGTGTGTTGCCAATATGGAAAGGAATTTTAATGCCAACCTCTCCCGGTCCTATGTGTTGACTGGGACATTGTATGTAATTGTGTGTGCTGCTGACATGATGGCTGTCATTATTGTGATTTCTCCTAATTAGTGTCGATCAAGACTTCAGTTGGTGAAATGCATCTAGTACAGCTGCTCAGATTTAACTGCCTTACAAACATTTGTAGCTTACACTCTCAATGATGCAGCATGATGATGCCGTAATGTTGTGTTTTTTCTGTTAATTAGCTCTCTTTTGGGGTGTTGGGAGTGGGTATTTTATAAGCAGATGGTGTATGTTTGGGAGTTAGTTTTGTTATCTTGCATGCACATCTAATTGTAGAAGTGCATGCACGACTGTTCCTTGTTATGCTATGAGTGTGTTATTGTAACAATGTTTATTTTTACATCTCAAGATCTTGGTGTGTGTGTTGGTGTGTCTGATACCAGGTGTTAATATTCTCTGTGGGTTTTTGCACATATTTATTGTCATCTGTGACGTTGATGCTGTGACATAACAGCTGGATATAACAAAGAGACCGTAGTTTATAGAGTGTGTGTTTGTGTGTTGTACTGTCACATTCTCTTCCTTGTTACAGATAATAAATTGGCACTAACAGATGCAGGAGCGGGAGTCAGCTGCTCCTGGCTTGTTAGCATGTCAGTCTGTCTGGCTAATGCAGCATTAAACCCAGCAGTCCTGTTCTCATTAATCAATAGTGTTTTTTCTGTGATTGTTAGCATATAGCATTTATGACTGCAGTCCACAGCTAGTACATATAGAGGGTGTTATTGGAATAGGGCTGTACAATCTAATTGGGATTTTCCCAATACAGTCACATTTACAAGCATGAGAGAAAACGAGAAGGTTAACCTCAGTGTTTTTGACATGAGCTCAAAATCAACTTGAGCTACATCACTAAGGTCTATATTTTGGGGTACTTCATTTGGCTGACCTATGTAGTTGGATAATTCCATGTTTCATACAGCTTTTGTACAAACATACAGTTTTTGGGACCCAGTTTCTTTCTATTTGTTTTTATGATGTTTATTACAAAGATGAAGGCTTGACCGAGTAATCTAGTATCAGGTTTATGTTTAGAATTTTTAAGCTTTGCCAAAGCGCTGGATTGCACTGCAATAAAAAGAGTCACGTCCGTTACATTTTGTAGGAAATGTTTGTTCAAATGCATCTCAAAACATTAGAATATGATGGAAAAGTCCATTTCCAGTAGTTCAAGTCAAACAGCCCCAACCAAGTATTGAGTCATATAGATGGACATGTAATGGACAACATTTACATATTAAACACACTTTTTAAAATTGGTCTTTTGCAATATTCAATTTTTTTTTGAGACACTGAATTTTAGGTCTTCATTAAATGTAAGCCATAATCAGATATAATCAGATATGATTAGAAGAAATTAAATAAATTAAGACATTTTGTGTGTAATGGATCAATGTTATCTGTTATTTCCACATTTTGAATTGAATTACTGACACCAATAAACTTTTCTATGATATTATAATTCATTGAGATGCACCTGTATGTGTAAAATAGTTGACACAGCAGATCCTGGGTCAGTCAGGAGCAAAAAAATACAGCTTTGCCGATCACATGATCAAGTCTGAAATTGCAATTTCGATCAGAAAGCGATGAATGGTTCAGCCCTCGGCTGGATCCTCTGATGATGTCACATTCAGGCCTTTTGGGGTTAAAAGCATTCTAGGCCACATTAATAGTGTCTGCTAACATTATCAGAACATTTCTTCATTCTATCACTTGGATCTTCTCCAGCGGTTCATCTGCACCATATCGAAGGCTGATTTGGAGGCACATTAAAAATGTCCATATACAAACGAATATTCAGTGTGGAAGTGAAGTCAGTGATCAGCAGCCAGTGATTTCTGTGTTTGATGTTTAAAGGATGAAACTAGATGAAACTAGGCCAGGGTGCCGTCACCATCCCCCCGGTCCTCCAGTCAACAACACATCTCTGCTCCTCTCATCCTCTTTCTTTTGTCAATCTCTCTATTTTTTATTTATCTTTTTATGTGTACCCCTCCTGAAAGTTTAGGGGTTTTTTTCTGGAGATGTTTTGAAAGCTGAGAGAAAGCCTTTTTTCTTCATTCCCAGAGGAGCAGAGCTAAGACACTGAATGTCGATAAAAAAATATTTTAGAAAGTAAGCTTTCATTTGTGACGTAATGCTGTAAGTTGTGTTATATTGTAAACTATTTTTCCTGAATGAAGAAACTCTTCATCTCTACAACACATACCTCATCTACAGTGAAAAATGTCTATATTTTGTTAACCTTTTTACATGAAATGATTGTGACAATGTGATTTATTATTGACAGATAAAGTGTATATCTTCTCTATTTTTTAGTTGTTTTTCTTTTTTAAATAATTAGGCTTTTATATACTCCTATAACTCCTTTAACACTAAGATCACCAGGTCTGCTGACCATCATATGTCATTTCATTCATTCTCCACATTAAATAATAACATTAATCGTCTGATGAAGTTACATGTGACTATGGCATATAATAGTAGTTCATGGCCGCCAAGTATCGATGTTTTGATGAGTTCGGCTTTTTTATGTTTCATTCAAAAACATTGAGAGCAGTGAAGCTTGTTGTTTGTGAAAGTTTGATAAAATGCTGCAGTTGTTGTCGTCCAACATGTTTGATATCAGTTCAGTTCAGTTTGACTGAATACTTTGTTGGTCTGTCTGTGGGTTTGACTCTCATTGTGGAGAAATAAAAAGACTGAAGTCAGATGAATAGACTGAGAATTTTCTCTTATTTTACTTTAATATTGTGGACACAAAATGCAGTTAAACAGTTAAATCGCAATAAATTGTATCGTAATCACAAAATCCCAATAAAAAGGCTTAAAATCTTAATATCGCATCGTGACTCAACTATCAGGCTCAAAAGAGACTTTCGTAAAATGTTTTTTTAATAAATTTTTCCTCTTCCATTAGTTGGTGGCCGTGTCCCTGCTAGTCGACCAATAAGAGCCCAGTATTTTACTGTGTAGCAGCTGATCAGCTGATTAACCACATGGCCTGGAGCTCATTTCAGCCACTCAGAAGGCTGTGGAGTGAGATCTTTGTGTCACAGCGCTGTGGATTACTGTAAGGCTCTGTTTGTTCTAGAAAAGAAATAGCTGATAGGACGTCTGACCTTGTTGATGGAGAGAGTGTTTACCTGATCTATACCTGATCTATACCTGATCTATACCTGATCTATACCTGATCGATACGGCTGCAGAGAGCCTGCATCATACCCAGGAGATGTGATTCCTTCAAACATGAGGATAACTTCTGCACATGTTTAGACAGCCTCTCCTGAAAGGCATCGTAGTGTTGCACTTGGCTGAAGATACGAAAAAGACCCAAAAATAGTTCAGTCCTAAGGTTCTCACCTGGATCCAGCTGGCCTCTCACGGACTGGAGAGGTGTCAAGGTCAGACTGTCAGCTTCACACAGTAACAGGAATTATCCATTAGATGTATAAAATAGTGATGCGAACACACACACACACACACACACACACACACACACACACACACACAGAACAGATAGAGTTATTTAGCTTTAGACTCTCTTGGTCGTGGTGCAGATCTTCCTCCTCTCCCTTCTCTTCCTTTTTAAAGGCCTTTTGTTGGTTTAAGCATCATGGGAGGCCCGTCCCCCAGCAGCCATCAGGGCAGTGACAACAACATGTAATGACGTTCAACATGAAATAATTACGATGTATGATTACTAATAACAATCGGTGTCTGCTTCTCTTTCTTTCCTCCTTCTCTCATTCACTGTAATTAGAACAAGCCACCGTGTCTGAAACCCACAACTAATTACCATGTCACCACTGTGTGTGTGTGTGTGTGTGTGTGTGTCTGTGTGTGTGTGTGTCTTTCTGTGTGTGTGTGTGTGTGTGTGTGTGTTTGGTCTCTTTTCTAATTGTTTTCTCTGGTGTTTTCTGTCTCAGGGCTGATCACCACAACCTCAAGGAAACTGGACCGCGAACAACAAACAGAACACGTTTTAGAGGTGAGGACACGGGGAGAGAGAGAGAGAGAGAGAGAGAGAGAGAGAGAGAGAGAGAGAGAGAGAGAGAGAGAGAGAGAGAGAGACAGAGAGAGAGAGAGAGAGAACCTTAACCTCTAGTTAAGAGAAGGTTATATTTGAGAATCTTTCCTTATGTTGTTGAACATTAAAAAGGAAAACATATCAAAATGCTGAGAATGTTTATATATATGTATATATATATATATATATATATATATATAGACACATATATATATATATATATATATATGTGTCTATATATATATATATATATACATATATATATATATATATATATATATATGTCTATATATATATCGATGGTGCACTGAGTCGCCTTCCTTTGAAAATGAATGGAACTCAGTTGCCGATACTCAGTGAATCAGAGCTCCAATCCAGAGGCTGCCAGGATTTAGATGAGGACAAATTGGCTCTCCCATCTTCTCTACACACACACACACACACAGTGAGCATGGCGGTGCCTCTGGTCTCTGCTGGCCTCAGTCAGGTTTGCATTAGCTGGTAATAGAGCTGGTGTGGAGCCTTCGTCTCTGTTAGACAATAATTGGAACCTGTCTCTTTCTGCTCGGAGCTGATTGGAGATAAATTGTGCCACTGGCTTTCAAATGACTAATAAAATTCAGTGTTTAAAGAGTGTATATATCAGTGTTTAACCAGTGACAGTCATAGTTTCCAACTCTAGTGTCACAGAGTTAACAGAGGTTACGTATGTAACCATGGTTCTGTGAATACTGTTTACCAAGCGTGATGATGTATTTTGTGGGCGGAGCCTAACCTGTGGCAGAAAGTTACAGTTAGCAGCTGTGAGCCGTAAAGTTGTCAAAATAATATGAATCGTCCAGATGTTTTTCCTGACTATTTTCATGGTTTATTAGCAAAAGACAGAAGATCTTACATGAATCAACTAACCCTGAAACATGCTGTGAGATTAAACGGCCAAAGGTTCAGTGGCTGAACATCAACATTTGTCTGAGTGTTATTATATTTGTCTGAGTGTTATTATATTTGTCTTGTGTGTTATGGACACATAACGGACTGCAGTCAGATGTGTCTGGGTGTTGAATGTGTTTTCATCAATTAGCTGGGCTACATTTAATTTATCAGTCAAATAATAAAAACTAATTGATTTTTGGTTTGGTTTATCACGGCCTCTGAAGTTTCTTTCATAAGTGGCTGACACACCAAAACACATCCAGAGTGAAGAACTGTTTTTTTCAAAGGTAGACAGGAATATTAACCACAGCTCCTCCTCTCTCTCATTTTCTGTTATTATGTTCTTCCACCCTCTTTGCCTTGATCAGTTTAAGGGACAACTCTTTTTTCACCACAGTTCCTCATGTCTGCCATGTTCTCAATGATAGATGGTGTTCTTAAATGAAGCCAGCCATGAGCAAAGGGAAATGAACTGCTGCCACGCCGTGAATCTGTGACAAGCTGAAAAGTGATTGCACTTCTAGCAAAATGAATATAAATTTGGGACAAAGAAGAAAAGCCTGCTTTGTAGTTCCTATTGGCTAGCTCCACCTCTCAGTGATTACCTTCTTTATCATCGTAGAAGTACAGAAGTGGCTGTCACAACACAGGAAGACAGATGATTCTCTTTTCATCATATTAGTCAGAGACTGACAGAGAAAAGCAGAAGAAGAATTAAGACAGACAGCTGCTGCTTACTGTTGTACTGTGGAAGCGTTTCACAAAGTCATTACCTTCTGCAGCTTTTTTCTTCTTCAGTTGATCCAGAAATCTCAGTAATACATATTTTTCTGCAATGGACAATAATTTTATATTATTATTAATCTGCTCATTATGTTCTGTTCAATCATTTAGTCTGTAAAACAGCAAATAATAATGAATCATGTTTTTTTCATGTTCAAAGTGGATTTCTCCAGATGTTTTGTTGGAAATTCAAAGATATTCAGTTTGCAATTAATATTATATAAAAGAGAGAAAAGCAGAAGAACATCACATTTGAGAAGCTGCAGCCAGATAATGGTTATAATATAATATTTATTATCAAAATAGAACAGCTGATTCATCAAATGTTCTGTTCTTCAAACCTGTTCTGAGACTCCACCTGGGTTCATCCCACTTTATTTATTATTATATTTATATTATTATTATTTATTAAGAGAGGAAGCACATTACATGATGCGTTTAAATACAATGTCTTGATTCGTTTTTTTCCTTATTTTTAATTTAATTAAATTGAAATGATAAAAATAAATAATAATAATAATAATAATAATAATAATAAAAATAAAAATAGGAAGACCGCCATATAAAAAAATTACAAATAAAGAGAGAATAATGATAATGATAATAATAATAATTACAGTGTTAATAAAATAAATACATAATCATGATAATAACATGTATAATATAAAAAGAAAGAAATAACTTGGTAAAGAAAAAATAAAATATATAAATAATACAAAACAATAATAATAATAAAGATAGGATAACATTTTGTGGCATTTTCTTGTTGAACCACTAATTTAATGCCTTCAGTCCCTGAACTGAAACACTTTTACTGCCTTTGACTCATTTTGAACCTCTGACTGCAGGTGGTGGTGTCAGACGGCGGTCCGAGTCCCCGGCAGAGCACCGTCTGGGTGATGGTTCAGGTCCTGGATGAAAACGACAACAAACCCACGTTTCCTGAGAAGGTGTACCAGGTCAAACTTCCAGAGAGAGAGCGGAGGAAGAAGGGCGAGCCGATCTACCGAGTGTTCGCCTACGACCGAGACGACGGTCCCAACAGCGACCTCTCCTACAGCGTCGTGGACGGGAACGAGGACGGGAAGTTCTTCATCGACCCGAAGACGGCCGTCGTGTCTTCACGCAAAGCTTTCACCGCCGGGAGCTACGACATCCTGACCGTACGCCAGCCACCGTTATTATTATTATTATATATTATTATTAGTCACATCTGATAAAATATGGTTCTTACAACATATTGGATGCCAGTTTTTGGATGGATGTGACATAAAAATAAGTTCAGTTTGTGAAAGAAACCTACTTGAAAGACTCCAGGGACACGGAGAGCTGTAGGCCGATTGTGAATCAACTGCTTTGTGATAATTAAACTGAAATTCTATTTGGGAATTCACACAACTCACTGAAGCTCAGTATCAAGATAAGGGCTTTAGGTCAGGTTCTGCTTTATTTCTTGATCGTGAGTCTTAAAAAGAGTCAATCTTGTTTCGAGACCTTCCTTATTTCAGTTTCATACTTAAATACGGAAAATACCTAAATCACAAAACAAATATAATATATATATTTCTAATTGTTTCACAAATGATTTATCATAGAAATCCAACTTAAGCTATTTTTTTTAATGATTTATGGCATTAAAAACTGTCTTATACTGCAGAAAAATCATATTTGAGTTGTTCCCACTTCGAGCCATGATTGTGCTGTTTTCCATAGAGAAACCAAGGTTATTATAGTTAACAAAAACTAACGAAAACTAGGATTGAAAAAAACATTTTCATTAACTGAAAATGAAAATAAAAACAATAACTAACTGAAACTGTATTGTGTGATTACAAAACTAACTAAAACTAACTAAAAGTATAATGTAAATGTCCTTGGTTTTTGAAATCTGTTTATTGAGCTGCTGGTTAGTGAACCTGCAGGAACACATATAGTATAATATAATATAATATAATATAATATAATATAATAAACACATTGGTGAATGTGTTTATTGAGACTCAATATGTGAGTCGATCGCTTTCAGAAAGTTCAGCACTTCACTCCAACCAACATTAAAACATATTACATACCAAAACTAATAAAAAACTAAACTAAAACTAAGGATTTTCAACAAAATAAAAACTAACAAACTCACTCTTAAAGCGAATTAAAACGAACTGAATTTGAAAACAAAAATTCACAACAAAATTAAAACAAAAACTACTGAAAAATCCCAAACTATTATAAACTCCCCTCAAACTGCTTGGGGTTCAGAGCGTTTGTTTGCATATGTTTACAGCTTGATGTTGACTCTGTCTGCGTTCAGGCTGCCTCTCCATTCATTCCTATGAATTACGTCCATATTTGAAATGTCACCACCTCACAGCGTTCCTCGTCTTATTACAGACTATTTCTTTGTGGCTGAGCATTTACTTTATAACTTCTCTGCTTCAGATCAAAGCGACAGACAACGGGCGTCCTCAGAAGTCCTCCACCGCTCGCCTGCACATCGAGTGGATCCGCCGCCCGCCGCCCTCGGCGCTCCCGCTGCTCTTTGACGAGCCGTTCTACAATTTCACCGTCATGGAGAACGACAAGGTGGCGGAGATCGTGGGCGTGGTGTCCCTGCAGCAGAGCTCCACCCCCTTGTGGTTCGACATCACAGGTAAAACCTCCTGCAGCTGAGGACTCTGTCAGCCAGCTGGAGGTCGGTGTGCCATGCAGGTGCATGGTGTGTGTTGGGCTGACAGTGTTGTTGTGCGTTGGAGTGTATGAGGTGCAGCTTAGGTGCTGTGGCCTTGCTGCATGATCTGTTATGCTGCCCATCCCAGTCACCATAGGGACTGTAGCAGGTAAAGAACCGATAGGGATTGATTTCTGGAAGAAAAAAAATGTAACAAAAGATTCTTCATGTTGTCCTTAGACTCCTTTTTAACACTGGAATGTCCCTTTAAGAGCTTTAGTGTTATTTATACGTATTATTCTCGACTTCCTTTCATCTTGTCTCTGCTCAGAAGAAGCTCTGGCTCGCTCTCGATGAAGAACGTTCAGACAGATTTTAAAGCCACTGTGACATTCTCCTTTAAATGGGAAATGCCCAACATGGCGCTCTTTAATCCTTTAGATCCGTCAAAGTTCACTTTTACCCACTTGAAAGGCTTAACAAGATTATGTCATGCCCAGTTCACTAAGCTCCATTTTTACGCATTATGTATGGTGACGATTTTGGTATGGGAAAAGTGATTTAATAGTTCTAATAATTGGTACTTTTGATTTTTAATTCCATGCGTTTTTTAATGCCATTCAACACTGTATGTACCCTGACAGCTGAGCTGATGCTCTATGGGCCCCGAGTACAGAAAGGACTGCAGTTCCCACAATGCACCATCCATCTTTCCTTTGTTGTCACTGAGCAGTGACAGTCAGTGTGTATCAGCTGGAGATACCTTCTGGCTCGTGCTTCTGGCTCTCATAGCTCCGTCCATCTCTCTCTCTCATCATGTCTCTGTCCTCTGGACACTTTCACTTCTTCATACGGGATTATTCAACCTTTCTCTGGGTCACAGCTGCATTTAAAGCTGCATTTCATCTTTTATGAAACACTTCAGCAGGGATGACACAAGACACAGACTAGTGAGGTCAGCAAGAACAGAATCGACCAATACATCTGAAATATATACTTATTAAGACATTTGTATTAATAAATAATCAAGAGAGTAAATCAATATTCATAATGGATTTTTAAAACGTGTTCAGCTAGCTCAAATATACATAATTTAAAGCCTACATGTATGTATTTTATGTGTCAGAGTACAGTCTTTGAGGTGCATGTACTGTATTAAATATTATTGATATTATTGATGATGATGATGATGATGATTCAATAGAAGACAGGCATTTAATCATTGTTATATTCAGTGGTGGAAGAAGTATTCAGATCCCTTTCTTAAGTAAAAGTACTAGTACCACACTGTGAAATTACTCCACTACAGTAAAAGTCCTGCATTCAAAACTGACTGAAGTAAAAGTACAAAAGTATCAGCATCAAAATGTCCTTAAAGTATAAAAAGTAAAAGTACTTGTTATGCAGAATGGCCCCACTCAGATTGTTTTATATATTCCAAATATATTATTGGATTATTATTATTGATGCATTTATGTAAGCAGTGGTTTACTGTTATCCAGGTAGTTCTATTTTTTAGATCCTTTATATATGTTTATGTGGTTTAATTTATAAATATCTGTAATCGTTTTTGAATGTATCATATTTTTTTATGCTTAAATATCGACCTGAAACGTAACTAAAGAAGTCAGCTAAATGTAGTGGAGTAAAAAGTACAATGTGTGCCTCAAAATGTAGTGAAGTAGAAGTATAAAGTTAAATAAAATGGAAATACTCAAGTAAGTACCTCAAAATTGTACTTAAGTACAGTACTTGAGTAAATGTACTTTACTGTAAGGTTATATTGAGATCTTACAACAGGGCAGATATTTATCTCATTTCCACCAAAACCTGTGGTGCATTCATGTGCTCCATGGACTGTCCGATCTTTTCCGAGTCAGGAAGCCGACTTCGGTGTGTTCATGAGCTTGAAGTCGTCAAATAGGCGATATAAAAACAACATGGATGGTCCAAAGAATATGTGTAATATTTTATTGCTCAAACATGTTGTTAGCCGTTTCCAGGGGAGCCTTGACATATGATCCGAAAACAAGTTTTTTCCAATTATTCCACCACTACTTGAATGCAGCACAATTGCCCTCTTACACAATGTTACCTAAAGTGAATTTCTTTTTAATTTGTGTTAGTTCTGCTGGGTTCTTATTTCTACTGCACCCTTTCACCAAGGAAAGAAACATTCATGAAAATCCAACAAGTAGTTTCTCAATGTAAAAAAATCACAAAATAAAAAAACGTACTTTGTTACTTGTTGTAACAAAGAAGAGCATTATATAAATCATGTTTAACCATCATAGTTTTTATGCCCTAAAACAGAACAAACAATATTGAACACTTTCCTTTGGCAAAAAAAAAAGTTAAATATCACTTTAATCATCATCATGAGCAGCAACTTTAACCCAGAAATATGAGCATCAGAATGGTTAAAAGCTACAACAACAAACAAAAACCTAGTATTACATAATCAATGTTTTTGTAGCAATAATTAGAGGCTGAGGTCTTCAGTAGGGCTGGGCGATATATCCATATGAAAAATATATTGATATATTTTTAAATGTGATATGGAATTAGACCATATATATATATATTATTTCAATAATAAAAATATATTGAAATAATAAAAAATGTATTTCTTTATGTATAAATGCTGCCCTTACTAGGGTTTGTCATATTTTTGTAATGTTTGTTTTTCTTTTCTTATATGAATATATTTATTTCAGAAAAAGACACAGACTATTTTATGTCATGGCTATTTTTATTTAAGATTTTTTCTTTAAATGTGCACTTTATGGAGCTTTGATTTAAAAAAAAGGTACTCCTGCTGTTCTACAGTATTTATGTTCACTTAAACGGTTTCAATAAAACTACTAGTGACATGTCATATTTGACTTTCTGAACATTTGCTCTCACTTTGCAATAAAAATATCAGGATATACCAGGATATATACCAGAAAGATCAGGATATACCAGGATATATACCAGAAATATCAGGATATACCAGGATATATACCAGAAAGATCAGGATATATATCGTATATCAATATTCAGCCTAAATATATCAGATATGACGTTTGGTCCATATGGCCCAGCCCGACTTATCAGAAGCAGTCGTTGTCTTTCATCAGTGTGTCTCCTCGCCTCCTCCCTCCTGTCCTCCTTCCTCAGGCCTGTCTCCTCGCCTCCTCCCTCCTGTCCTCCTTCCTCAGGCCTGTCTCCTCGCCTCCTCCCTGCTGTCCTCCTTCCTCAGGCCTGTCTCCTTGCCTCCTCCCTCCTGTCCTCCTTCCCTAAGCCTGTCTCCTCGCCTCCTCCCTCCTGTCCTCCTTCCTCAGGCCTGTCTCCTTGCCTCCTCCCTCCTGTCCTCCTTCCTCAGGCCTGTCTCCTCGCCTCCTCCCTCCTGTCCTCCTTCCTCAGGCCTGTCTCCTTGCCTCCTCCCTCCTGTCCTGCTTCCTCAGGCCTGTCTCCTCGCCTCCTCCCTCCTGTCCTGCTTCCTCAGGCCTGTCTCCTCGCCTCCTCCCTCCTGTCCTGCTTCCTCAGGCCTGTCTCCTCGCCTCCTCCCTCCTGTCCTGCTTCCTCAGGCCTGTCTCCTCGCCTCCTCCCTCCTGTCCTCCTTCCTCAGGCCTGTCTCCTCGCCTCCTCCCTCCTGTCCTCCTTCCTCAGGCCTGTCTCCTCGCCTCCTCCCTCCTGTCCTGCTTCCTCAGGCCTGTCTCCTCGCCTCCTCCCTCCTGTCCTCCTTCCTCAGGCCTGTCTCCTCGCCTCCTCCCTCCTGTCCTCCTTCCTCAGGCCTGTCTCCTCGCCTCCTCCCTCCTGTCCTCCTTCCTCAGGCCTGTCTCCTCGCCTCCTCCCTCCTGTCCTGCTTCCTCAGGCCTGTCTCCTTCCTGTCTCACCTTCTCTCTCCTCTCTCTCCTCAACGCTTCATGCCTGGAAGGTCCCAGGTCTTTCCGTGAGATGTTCTATATTCTGCAGAGCGCTTGTGGCAGGAACTGTTCCTCAGAAGGTATCTCGTTTCCAACTTCCACTACCGCTGTTAGCTGTCTCCGTTCTACTTCCTTTCCTTTTTTCCTTTCCTTTTTCCTTTTTCCTTTGTCTTTCACACTGACGCTCATCGTCCACCCATGTGCTTCTCACCGGTGCTGCTGATGTTCCACACAGAAGCTCAGCCCGAGTGGAAGTGTGTACGTGTGAGTGTGTGTGTGTGTGTGTGTGTGTGTGTGTGTGTGTGTGTTTTACATTAGGGAACTACATTGCAGCCAAGGTTCATTAAAAGGATGCAGGTTTAGTAACAACAACATGTTCATCCCCTCCCATGGCAACAGCAGCAGGTTACCTGGTGGCAGCTCTGTCTAATGACCTGCTGTTAGCAGCACCTGGACACCTGTACTCCTGGTGGAATTAATGCAGGCCTTCCTTCATGCAGCACTTTTCAAAAAGCCGCCTCACACATACACACAAATCTCCAACCGCTGACCCATTAGCTAAAGTAATGGCTGCACTCAAGTGTTTGACAGCAGGTTTGGGACTAAAGAAGCACAACAACCAGCAGGAGCATCAGACAGAGCTCCCTGATGCATTCACTACAGGTCCATACAGCATAGTATAGCATAGTAGCATAGTAGCATAATATTATATTGATTCATGGTCGCCAGGTATCGATGTTTTGCGTTCCCGTTTTTTGGGTTTGTATTCCCGCTCTGGAGGCTATAGCAGGCTCACTTTTAGGAATATACTGGAGATACTGGTATATGAAACTACAAGATCTAAAGAATCTCCAGGCACCAGGTCTGTCGGAAAGTTGGCTAAAACGGTCGAAAACCCCTCCAGACATTACATAAATACACCAAGACCTTTGGAACACAATAGAAAAATCCATGCTGTGATTTGTTTTAAAAAAACTTTCTTTTATTTTGCCGATTGGATGCACTTTTGTTCTGTAAACTGCTGAGAAACCCCCTTTTTGTAAGTATACCTAGGAAAGCTATACATCTTCTGAATTCCCCAGGTCTCCAGTTTATGGTTGTAGTTTCTGGAGGCTGTGATTATTCTAGAGACTAATGTCATCCCACATGAGTAAAACTGGGCTCATTGAATCTACAAGAGTCTTAGCTTTCCAATTACATCCAATTTATGCAATTCATAGACTGTTTAGTGACACCAGTATGCAGAAATGTTCATATGTAATAGGCGAAAATAATGCACAAGAAAAACAATGTGGTTTTTGCCTTAAACTGCATGTTATCATCGTAGAGCAGGCTAAAGAGGAGAGTTATGAGCCCATTTCCAGATATCTGGAACTGGAAAATCTAAATCCAAAAGATTTTTGATGCGTTATTTCACCCTTAACATGACATCATGACATGGTTTGCACCGATGCACCCTCAGACCTTTGTTTCATATTTGACATCTTCTCCATAGCCTTAAATAAAAATAAAAATAAACAGCAAAAAAATCTGATATTCCACCAATGCCAGGGGGTTATACTTGAGACAGACAGACAGACAGACAGACAGACAGACAGACAGACAGACAGACAGACAGGCAGACAGACAGACAGACAGGCAGACAGACAGACAGACAGACAGACAGACAGACAGGCAGACAGACAGACAGACAGACAGACAGACAGACAGACAGACAGACAGACAGACAGACAGACAGGCAGACAGACAGACAGACACACAGACAGACAGACAGGCAGACAGACAGACAGACACACAGACAGACAGGCAGACAGACAGACAGACAGACAGACAGACAGACAGACAGACAGACAGACAGGCAGACAGACAGCAATAGAGGCTCAGCAGTTTACCTTAATTAAAGATTATAGGTGTATTACTAGAGAGGGTTGAGATTGAGCTGCGTGATAGAAAAGAGAGAACATAAACTCAGAGCTCACACCAGCTCCATTTATAGCTGAATCTGCTCCACCCAGCAGGCTGAGACAGACAGACAGACAGACAGACAGGAGGACAGACAGACAGGCAGACAGACAGGCAGACAGACAGACAGACAGACAGACAGACAGGAGGACAGACAGACAGACAGGCAGACAGACAGACAGACAGACAGACAGGAGGACAGGCAGACAGACAGACAGACAGACAGACAGGAGGACAGACAGACAGACAGACAGACAGACAGACAGGAGGACAGGCAGACAGACAGACAGACAGACAGATCAAACTGGATCAGAGTAGTCTACCACCCACTCACAGTGAGAAACATTGTGCGTACACCCACACAGAAAAACAACGTGAATAATAACTCCTGAACACAGACGATGGATTCAGCACAACAAATGACCGCAATAAAAAAAGCACAACAGTCACTTAAATGACTCACCAACAGAGATATCCAGGAGATATTTCTCCTTTTTTCCCAGCTCATGGATGGCAGAGCAGCAGTTTTGTCAAAGGGACCACACTATATAATATCTGTCTCTCTGCAGAGAGCAGCAGGGGAGGTGAGACAGGGATCTGCAGTGAGACATGTGTTCAGCTGAGGTGAGACAGGATCTGCAGTGAGACATGTGTTCAGCTGAGGTGAGACAGGGATCTGCAGTGAGACAGTGAGGTGAGACAGGGATCTGCAGTGAGACAGTGAGGTGAGACAGGGATCTGCAGTGAGACATGTGTTCAGCTGAGGTGAGACAGGATCTGCAGTGAGACATGTGTTCAGCTGAGCCAGTGAGTATAAACTGGGCTTTAGACGGCCAGTGGAACCAGTTTTAGACCAGCAGAGGGTTTCTGGCCTCCCCCCATTTTGCAGATTGTTGCATTTTCCCTCTCTGTAGTTTGGCATTAGCAGACTGGAAGCTTTTTCTGGCTTCAGTGGGATTCTTGCCAAAGCCTCTTCTTCTTTATGTTCTTATGGCTCGATGGCTGTTTGAAGCTGCCCTTCATTAATATAATAATATGAACACACAGCTAACAGCACAGCAGTACACAATGTAAACTCGTTCTGAATAAATAAGAATGCCAGTTGTTTGTAGTCTTCTGCATATGACTATCTGGATACTACTATGTGCACTATGACTCCTTTATATCTTTGTTCATGAACAACACATTGACTGGTCAGGACTGTTGAGATCTGGATTAAACTTCAGCTTTGATGAGAATTGATTTCGGTCATGTTCTAGGTTTCTTTTTAAACAGTTAACATGTGTTTGTCAATCAGATGGGTCCCTGTTTATAGATTTACATTTAGCTTTTTAGACGTTGGAGAAATTGTTTATACATTTTCTCAGGGTCATTTATTATGCTGCACAATATTGGAGGTTAACTTTCAGACAAACATTTTTTTTAACCCTCCTGTAATGTTCGTTTCTCAGGAATAGCAATAATTTGCATGGGTCAACATGTTTAATTATCTAAAAGTGTCAGAAACTAGAACAAAGAGCCTTTAAAAGTATTTTACAGTTGCCTGCAACAAAGAAACACAAGGTATTGTTGAGGAGTTTTTTTAGAATGGTGTACTGTATTCTGAAATTCTGAATTGACCTTTGACAATTGAAACTCCAAGGATGACAAATCTGTTGTCAAACTTTGGATTTTTCTTTTAATTGTCTGCAAATATTCAGGTTGAAATTAGTAAACCAAATGTCTAGTGTTTTTGCCTGTTATTAAAATGACTTAACAGGAATTTAATACCGTAATCACATCCAATAAAAGCTAATAACCCCCCCAAAAAATATTGTAAATGTTCATCACATCACTCAGGTGCAAGGCCATCCAAAGGCACCAATGAGAGAAGAGAGAGAGCCTTCACATTGACAACGATCCACATGGTTCTCCGTCAGGTCAGAACCGTTCTGACAGACAAATTAAACTTGTGGCTGTGAGTCAAACGCTGAGATGCAGTAGTACTAACATGCCACTCATCCAGAGAGCTGCTCTCAGCCGGTTCTCCCTCAGAAACATCACTTTAGGTTTACAGACAGCGAAAAACAAACTATACTTACGTATTTCACTGTCTGCTACTGACGTAGAAGTGATTGACAGCAAAGCGAGATTAAAAAGGCAGAATAAAGCATTCAGCTGGAGGCTGGATAGGTTGAATGGAGTTAGAACGTGCCAACGTGCCGCTGAGCCGCGAGCCGCCATACGTACAGACTGTCGTAATTACTGACACACGACGTTCAGACTCACGACTTGTCACAACAACTGAGAGAAGTCTCTTGAATTAGTATACAACTTCAGCTCAGTGGATTATTCATTTTTGTCCGGACATTGAATAGATGAGTGCAGAGTATTTAATCGATCTGGCGACCAGAGTGATCGCCTCTCAGACGCTCCAGCCGGCAGAGAGGAACCGGCCAGGAGGGTTTCACTGCTTCACTGCAATTACAGCGATCGAAGAGATGAGCCAAAATCACTGAACTGGGAGGCACATGTTGCAGGGCCCACACACACACACACACACACACACACACACACACACACACACACACAAACAGCCTTGGCTGAGCGGTGGCGGGCTGAGGTCTTAGCTGATGCGGTGCTGAGGTCATAGATTTATCAGACAGAGATGCCACCAAGGAATCCTTTTGTATGTGCTACACACACACACACACACACACACACAGCAGATTGGGGCAGATTCCTTTCCTATAACACGGGACAAACAGTCCCACTCAGATTAAATGAAGCTTTTAATTCTGTGTGGGTGGTAAGATGAGAATTAATGTCTGATGTGTGCTTGGTAACAGAAGAGCTGCACCTTCCTCTATAGAAGAGGAAATAGATATTAGATATATATATAATGCCAGATACCTCAAAGCATTTCCAGCAGAGTTTTCACACATAGATGT
This sequence comes from Centropristis striata, assembly GCF_030273125.1. Classification (NCBI taxonomy): domain Eukaryota; kingdom Metazoa; phylum Chordata; class Actinopteri; order Perciformes; family Serranidae; genus Centropristis; species Centropristis striata. The sequence goes on along the minus strand of NC_081520.1, from coordinate 196,190 downwards.
AACTCACGTGCCATCTTTGACCATTTTTCTATATCATAATGAGTCCTGGTTTGTTTCCTTAAAAGGCTTTAGCTAATGTGCGAGAATTGATGCCAATTACAAAATATTTCATGTTTTATGATAAATTAAAAAAACCAACCTTGTGGGAAGCATGATGGAGGCAGCCTATAGTTCTCTGATGTGCACACATTACATACAGTCACACTAATATTTATATTGGTAGTGAAAAACATATCTTATATGATTAAACTATGAAGTATACACTGTCAACCTTAAATCTTCATTTACAGCAGTATTCTACTGCTTTGATGTAATACAGTGTCATAATGTATAGTGATATGCAATCCGGGAGAAATAATATGTGATTACAGCACTTTAAGATATTTATTTACAGGAATTTATACTGTTAATATTCAGCATTGTGTTGTATTTACAAGAATACAGTAATATACTGCAGATTTATTTCTAAAATACAGTAAGCTGGGTTTTCTAGTGTTATTTCACAGGGATTGTTTGTTTAATGTTTTGTCTTTGTCACATGTTTTAGTTCTGATTCTGGTTTGTACCCCTGACACTGCAGACAGTAATAGGGACACACACACACACACACACACACACACACACACACACACACAGGGTCTGTGTTGTTCATGCAGCTTGCATGGCCGGTGCTCATGCTTCATTGTGTTGCTGTGATGTTGTGCTTTTGACTGTCGGTTTGCAGGGACGTGTGGAACTGGTGTGTGTTTGTGTGTATGTGGTGGTTGTGGGGGGGGGGTTGTGTGTGTGTGTGTGTGTGTGTGTGTGTGTGTGGGGGGGGGGGGGGGGGGGGGTTAACCCTGTCAGCTGCCATCCCTTCCTCATCGACACCATGACACAGTCCAAGGAAAATCAAAGAGCGTGTGTGCAATGGTCTCCATTCATGTGCTGAGTACACAGGTTGTATGCAGAATCGCAAATTAACATGATGTATTTAAATGAATATCAGGACATTTCAGCAAATGGATGCACATGAATGAAAACCATTGGTCCATAAATAAAACTGTCTGGTGTGTGTTCATATATTCATCATAGCTGGCACCTGTTCAGAGTGAGTTTGTGTGACTGACGCTGTGTGCACCTCCCTCCTCCTGTCTGAACTTCCTCCTGTGGAGCAGGTGGAAACAGCGACAGTGTGTTTGACGTGGAGAAAGCCGTGGGCACCGTCATCATTGCCAAGCCGCTGGATGCTGAGCAGCGGTCCTTCTACAACCTGACGATACAGGCCACAGATGGCACCAACACTGCATACACACAGGTACGCATCACCTTCATGTCATCAAGCTTTCATTGTTTGGTGGTTTACAGTTACACCATGTAACTTAAAATGCTAATGCAACAGATGTTACGTCTCCAGCTGGGATAGTTACCTGCTCATTAATCAAAACGACTGTATCACATTAGGACTCCTCTGAAAAGATAATGAACAGGGCAGCATATTAACCTTTCAATATAAATGACCCACAAGTCGCCCATGAGCTGGGAGAAGATGAAGAAAATGGACAGAAAGTCTCACTAGGTTTACTGACCAAACCACAAGAAATTACAATATCACAATGTCAAATAATGTACACTACATCAGGTACACCTGGTCAACTGCTTGTTAATGCAGATATTTGATCAGCCAATCACATGGCAGCAACTCAATGTATTCTCTAGGGTTTACAGAGAATGGTCCGAAAAAAGAAAGAAAATGTCCAGTGAGCGGCAGTTCTCTGGGCCAAAATGCCTCGTTGAAGCCAGAGGTCAGAGGAGAATGGCCAGACTGGTTGGAGATGATAGAAAGGCAACAGTAATTCAAATAAACATTCGTTACAGCCAAGGTACACAGAAGCAGAACCTTGAAGCAGATGGGCTCCAGCAACATCAGCTAAGAACAGGAAACTGAGCAAGGGCTCACCAATATTGGACAATAGAAGATTGGTTGCCTGGTTGGATTATTCTTGATTTCTTAGTCAGAATTTGGCGTAAACAACCTGAAAGCATGGATCCATCCTGCTTTGTATCAACAGTTCAGACTGCTGGTGGTATAATGGTGTGGGGGATATTTTCTTGGCACATTTTGGGCTCCTTAGCACCAACTGAGCATGGTTTAATCACCACAGCCTCCTGAGTGTTGTTGCTGACTGTCCATCCCTTTATGACCAAAGTGTACCATCTTCTGATGGCTACTGCTGAATCATCTCAAACTGGTTTCTTGAACTTGACAATGAGTTCGCTGTAGTCCAATGACCTCCAGAGTCACCAGATCTCAGTCCAATAGCTCCTTTGGGATGTGGTGCAGCCGACAAATCTGCTGCTGTTGAATCCATGCGACGAAGAATTAAGGCAGGTCTGAAGGCGAAAGGGGTCCAACCGAGTACTAGCAAGGTGTACGTAATAAAGATTAAGGACAGAGGATACCACGGCAATTACTAACTGGGCCTCATATGCTATGCAGGAATATGTACTGTATATTCTAAAGGGATTATCTATATGCTATATTGGCCATTATTTTGATTTCCTTTATTTTGGCCTTTCATAAATAATGAAGTTGAGAAATATACAATATGGAAGCAGGATTGGTTTCAGTGCATCACATGGAAATACTGTTTCAATCAAACATGATAAAGTAATTTTTTCAGCACTAAGAATTTAGATTAGATTTTAAGTTACAAGATTGGTTGGATGAGAATGTGAGAAACGAGGTTTGTGTTTGATATGACAACACACACACACAGCATGATGTTGATATTAGCATTTTTATAGAGTGTGAACCATTGTTCAGACATGAGGAATGAGTGAGACGCCTACTCCTCCCCCCCCCCACACACATCTGCAGTAAACACACACACACACACACACACACATCGCTCATCTTGTCATTTTCAAGGACAGTCAGTTTCCTACACCAGTCACGTGTTGTCATCCCCCACTCTGCTCAGACTGTCACACTGGGGTCTCCCAAAAGTCCTTTACAGCTTCACACACACACACACACACACACACACACACACACACGCTTCTTGGTCACAATGCAAAACACGTTCCTGCTGCTGTGCTGTTACTGTATTTAAAGGCATAAGTGGGTTTTGTCAGTTGCTATTTGTACATTTTTGAACATTAGAAACTGTCCCCTCCTCACTGCTCAACTACAACAGAAGTGCAAGCCCCTTTGTTGTCATGAAAAGGCTACTTTAGCAAGCTAGCTTAGCCAACAGCCAGCACATACCTGTCCAACAGGCCACTCTGTGTCCCTCTTCAGCCCCATCCTCTCCTTTGTGCTCGTGAATGGATGAAAGCCAACCAGATTCGCTCTCGTTTTGAACCAAGCTTTATCACTCTGGGTGTCCCTTCCCTCGTACTTGCTTTTGACGACTGATGCCCAGAAATGTCACAAACAGCAAAATGAAAAGAAAACAAAATACAGACGCTGCTGCACATTCTAGTCGGTTGCACAAAGTGATTTGATTCTATGGTTTGTTTTCATGGAAAATCCTACTATATCCTACTATTAACAACAGATGCATTGAATATAACCAATAGTATGGTAAGTAATGATATTTTGTGTTTGTCCTTATTAATATAGGGATATAATAGGGTGTTTAAAGTTACAGTTTAACATATATAATGTAGTATCGTACAGTAATGTATAATTATGTCTGGAATAATATTAAATATACAGGCACCTTGCTCGACTTAAATGCAAAATTTAGGAGCTTGTGGAGCTGAGATGATGGTTCGGGACCCAGACATCCTGTCTGAGGACGTAGTGATGGGGGTTTGGTGGAACCCTGTGAAAAATAGGTTCTGTTCAGTAGCAGATTCTGGTTCCCCATGTTCTTCAGAGGCAGGTTTGCTGCAGCCTTTCATCCAATTCCACCCATCTTCACTTTTTTGTTCCATTGTGGCCTCAATCCTCTCCCTGTAGCTGTTCTTGGCCTCTCTCGATTTCCTCTTGAGCTTTTTTTAGACAGCCTGGAGTTCCTCGCGATCCATTGCCACTAGAGCCCCCATTAATCCAAGGTTTATTTTTTGGTAAGCTGATGGCCATTTTGGAAAGTCTATACAATACTGTCCTCACAGAAATTACTCTCATATGTTATGCAGTGAGGGACACCAGCAACAACTGTTGCTTCCAAAGTTAGCTGGCAGGCTTTGTCACAGCCACTTATTTCCTCTACAAACCAAGAGTCTTTAGGCAGACCCCCACATCCTCTGCCTTAGCATTTAAACTGGTGTCTCAGGTGCTGCTGTATAGCTTTCTGCTCCTTTCACCCGGTTTGAACCTAAACACATTCTTCCCATACTGGTTTTTCATATTTTGTTTCACACACATGCTCCCTATTTGCACAGACATACAGATTCAGACACACACACACCTGTAAGATGGGAGGAAGGCACCCAGATGGAGAGTCAGCATGGCGTCACGCCGCCAGGGAATGTCTTCACTGTTGAGCAACAGAAGGCCGACTGCTGCAGCACGGTTTAAATTTAGACTCTTTGCCTGGCAGCACTCGACTCAACTCCTGTCTCTGTTTCCCTCTGCTTCTCTTCATGTTTTCTCTGGATAAGAATCAGTACAAATCTCAGACTCCTTTTTCTGGATGTGTGTAAAGTGCACGCTGTCACTTCCCTCCTCCACTGAGTCCTGGCCCTGCTGCTATTTTGTACTTTGTAAACTGTGCAGAGTTCTTTTGGTGTATTTTGGGTGAGGTATAGTCAGTGTAGTGACTCAGTGGTTAACACTGTCACCCCATAATAAGAAGGTTTCAATGTTGCCTTTGTTATTTTGTTTTCTCTCTGAGTCCAAAACCTCCTTTCACACCTCTGTGGCCAGTCACTGCGGAAAGCGGGTAATCATTTTGAGATCAGAAAGGTGCAAGAGTCTGACAGGCCCTTTGTTTGAAGCATGCTGATGCCCACAGAGGGATAGCTGCACATTGACTCTCTGAACCATGCCCAGACCCAGATTTCCTCTCTTAACCATGCCCAGGCCCAGGAGTACAGCTGTCCATTGCTGCAAAGGTTCTACACTCAGAATTGTCAGCACTTTTGAGACACTTTTTTTATGAAATAATGTTGATTCATGATAAAATTAAGCACTGCCATTAGGCCTGGGGCATAAATTATACCTTATCGGATTTAGTTTGCCAAAGAGTTTATTTTCTTGATTTATACAAAATCCAGTCCTTTAACTAATGTGGAAACACTGTAAGTGAACCCATGAAAAACTAAGTAATATTTGCAATTTTAAAGTAATTCCAGGTGTGTTTTAGGGTCTCATTTCCCACAGTCTCACCTTTGTGTGCTGCTTGTAAATTTTCCTGGGAATTCCCCTGCAGACAACCAGTTCATAACATTGAAATGCAATGCATCTGTAAAATGTAAAATCTTTAAAATAATTTATTTAAAGGACAATTCTTTTATAACATGTATTATGACATGGGTCTTATGTTCATAGCTCTCCTATTGTCCCCATCAGTGATAATAACATTGTACTAAGATCTTGAAACATGGCAGCATTGCTAAAAAAAAAGTCAGATGGGTTCAAAACACGAGTATTCATTGAGGCAGGCTGTGATCCACCCCCAGGCTGGCTGCCTGTTTTAGCAGCTCTCCAGTCTTTCTACCTTCTACTTCTATCTTTTTTTAATTTCTTACTTTCTGCTGCACTTTATTCTTTGGCTGTACAATAGTACTGTGCATTACTGTGAGTAAATAGTTTTACATTGCCCTGTTTATCCAGTTAGACATACTATTGAGTCCAGCTACAACAATTGATAGGACAGATGGAAAATGATAAGTATTCCCATGAAGCACTCCTTGCAAAGACCAAGAAGGAGCGCAGCATATATCAGGGACGAGAGCTGGAGCTATTGAGAGGAGGAAAAGGAAGAAAAGCATGAGATATAAACCGTACCTGCCCTGGATAGTCATGGGGAATCTGGTGAATGACCAACATGTGGAGTCTAGTTTGTTATGGTTTACTGAAACATGGCTGAATGGAGATATACCAGACTGTTGTGACTGAACCAGACAGCTTCACGATGGTACCTGTCCAGGATACACAGAGCGGTGAAAAGATAGATGGAGGGCTTGCTGTCTGCTGTTTCCAGATGTGACATATGACTGAAGGAATGCATCCGTCCCCTGGACATGGAGCTGTCGGCTGTGTGTTTGAGGCCATCGATATCACATCCTGCAGAGTGATATCATCCATTCCACTATTGCAGGATTACAGACAGAGTGTTCATGGTTGGTTAATAATGGTTAATAACCCGTCCGTCCCTGGCAGCAGCCTACCCAGACCTTCCTCTGATCCCTCCTGGCCAGGCTGACCTAGACCCTAACCTCTTTCCCCTGCTTAGCACCTCAGTGTAGCAGCAGCTACCCTCCTACTTCCCCTGGCCTTCAGCCCGGGCTAACCCTAACCCTAACCCTTACCTGAACCAGGGATGGCATCCTGCCGCCCGGGCCCCTTACCTGAACCAGGGATGGCATCCTGCCGCCCGGGCCCCTTACCTGAACCAGGGATGGCATCCAACCGCCCCGGCCCCTTACCCGAACCAGGGATGGCATCCTGCCGCCCGGGCCCCTTACCTGAACCAGGGATGGCATCCTGCCACCCTTGCCCCTTACCTGAACCAGGGATGGCATCCTGCCACCCGGGCCCCTTACCTGAACCAGGGATGGCATCCTGCCGCCCGGGCCCCTTACCTGAACCAGGGATGGCATCCTGCCGCCCCGGCCCCTTACCTGAACCAGGGATGGCATCCTGCCGCCCGGGCCCCTTACCTGAACCAGGGATGGCATCCTGCCGCCCGGGCCCCTTACCTGAACCAGAGATGGCATCCTGCCGCCCCGGCCCCTTACCTGAACCAGGGATGGCATCCTGCCGCCCCGGCCCCTTACCTGAACCAGGGATGGCATCCTGCCGCCCCGGCCCCTTACCTGAACCAGGGATGGCATCCTGCCGCCCGGGCCCCTTACCTGAACCAGGGATGGCATCCTGCCGCCCCGGCCCCTTACCTGAACCAGGGATGGCATCCTGCCGCCCCGGCCCCTTACCTGAACCAGGGATGGCATCCTGCCACCCTTGCCCTGATACTAGTGGGAAGACACATTTTCACAATAAGTACCTGCTCGCTCAGTGACCACCAGACCTTTCTAGTAAGACCTTTTGTACTAAGTTTACTAAAACTTTAAGACCTTGTTAAGCAACATAGGGACATAATATTATGGTAATTTTCTGGTTCATAATCATAATTTTCCTTTCTAGTTGTTTTAGATTTGCACATGTTGCCCTGTTGGCGTCTTTTGCCGATTGTTGCACATTTAAAAATAAATACCTCACGCTGTGTCAATCACATTAAAACACTGACTCAGAAACTTTTGTCCATTATTAAAGTTCAGAGCCACCCAGGGCTGGACTGGGATAATAATCAGCCCCGATCAGCCACACACCAGCTATCTTAGCACTCCCCTGATTATGCCGCTATACCAACAGTATCACTCCCTAAAAACACCAGCTACATAAGAGAGTGTCAATGAAAGCACAGGAAGTCAGGATGGATACCTTTAGTGGCGTGCTGTGTTTATCTTTACAGGAGGAAAATAGGAAGAACACACATCAGCAATGCAGAGGAGACTATTGCTTTTTTTACATGTGTTCTTTCAGGGCACGTCTACCAAGTTCATTTACATACATACAATACAGCAGCAACGCTCACATACTGGGGAGAAATGCGTAACAAAAGGGGCCTTCATTTAACATCATGCTGAGCTTGTGTTGCATTATAACGTTCCACAAAAAAGGAAAATAACACTAAACAACATCCAACCTACTACTGGGGTTCAAATGAGATGCACTGTTTCAAACTGTTACATACAGTTACATACAGTTCAGTTACATACAGTACAGTTATAGTTACAAAAAGTTACAGTTAGTTACATACAATAGGTTACAGTTACATAGAGTTACAGTTAATTACATACAGTTACAGTTAATTACATACAGTTACATACAGTACAATTACAGTTACATACAGTTACATACAGTACAGTTACAGTTACAGTTACATACAGTTACAGTTACATACAGTTAGAGTTAGTTACATACAGTTACAGTTACATACAGTTACAGTTACATACAGTTAGAGTTAGTTACATACAGTACAGTCACAATTACATACACTTATAGTTACAGTACAGTTACATAATCACAGTAAAGTTAGTTGCAGTTACATACAGTTACATGCAGTGGAGTTACATATAGTTACAGTAACAGTTACAGTTACTTACAATTACAGTTACATACAGTTACAGTTACATAACTTCAACAAACTAACCAGGAAAATAAACAGTAAAAGACATAAAAATGGCAAAACTTGCAAAGTTCCAAACATTTCAGTCAAATTACAGGTTAATCCCTGTGGTCTCTACACCCTCAGATGATGCAAACTCATAAAGACTTTCAGGTTGGTTTTTGCAGCCAACAACAGAACCAAGAGTCCACGGTTTGTGAAGGATGACAGGCAGCAAGGTAGATTCACTGATTGTCACCAGTGAGATGTCATACCCAGCAGCAAGTCTGACTGGCTTGTTGTTACAAAGGTTTTATGATAGATAGAGCAGGAGAGAAAACACAGTTGGGCTTTTGTCACATCTAGACACACCGAGGTTACATATTTATGTTGGAACAACCACGAATAAGTGCATTTTTCATTATATGTCACATTTAAGTGTTACAAATCTCACCCTTCCATGTCTGTGCTAATGTATTTTATTCCAAATATATCAGCCTTTCAGTAACCAATGGCCAAATATGTGCATACATAAAACCCATTGTTTACTTTCTTGTTATCTAGTTTGTCTTTGCTTCGTCATTCTGCTGCAGCCTAGTTTCCCCTCCGGGGTTGATCAAATTAAATTTACTCTCACTTTCATTTCCTGCCTTTGCGACTCTTATGTTCGCCTCCCCACCCGCCCGTCTCTGCCTCTCCTCCTATGTTTTCCTGACTCAAGCTGGGCTCCATCACTCGTCAACTGTGACTCAGGAACTTTCCATGAGTCATGACACACACCAACCACACACACACTGCATGACTTCTCTGCAGGATGCACCGTGGCACACATTCCACTCTGTTCATTAGTGTTCAGCATACACTGATATGAGGAACGTTGTCATTTCTTCACACCACTTATATATGTGTCAAAATTGACCTGTAGATGACAGCAAAGTATACATTTACACTGACATGTGAGCGGATACACTGATTTCAGCAATTCCATGGAAATAAACTATGAAATACCTCAGCCCTCAAGGGGGAGAAAAACAAGGAAGAGGTCAAACTGGGTAGTTAAAAAGTAGAGACAGATCAAACCAAAGCTCCCAACAGCCACTGGTGCTGTGATAATGATGGCCAAGAGATTCATTAACTAAACCCTCAGCCTGTCCATCCAGTGTTGTATTTCTATTTCAGTCATGAGGACAGAAAAACAAAGGTTCCTCAGTTCTACTATCCCCGTCTAGTAGCTACTAATGAAGTCAAGTCAATGCTGGCCAAATGGTCTTGTTATCAATAGAAAATGTCCACAGGAAAAATAATCAGCACTACTCTGCAAATCGAGAGCAGCATAACTCAGTCAATGATGTCTTTTAACCAGGGGCTCGGATGTAATTAAGTACATTTTCTTAAGTACTGTACTTAAGTAAAGTACCTCAAAATTGTTCTTGAGTATTTTCATGTTTATGTAATTTTATACTTCACTACATTTTAGAGGCAAATATTGTACTTTTTACTCCACTACATTTAGCTGTAAGCTTTTGTTACTTTTGACATGAAAATCATGATAAATGTAAGGTGAAATTTATATATATATATTTTATTATTTTTTTTATTTTATTTAACTTTATAACAGCATATTTAGTAGTTAAAATTAGCCCTATCTCAGGAAATTAAAATGCTGCTAACATAAATGCATCAATACAAATATTCTAATAATATATTTAGAATATATAAAACAATCTGAGTGGGTCCATTCTGCATAACGAATACTTTTACTTTTGATACTTTTAAGTACATTTTGATGCTGATACTTTTAAACTTTTACTTCAGTAAGTTTTGGATGGAGACTTCTACTTGTAGTGGAGTGATTTCCCAGTTGGGTACTCGTACTTTTACTTAAACAAGGGATCTGAAAACTTTTTACACCACTGCTTTTAACCCTTTCTTTCATTTCTCTTCGTCATCGTCTGTCATGTTCCAGGTTCACGTCACAGTTATGGACAACAATGACAATGCTCCCATCTTCTCCCAACCAACCTATGATGTCACTATATCTGAAGACACGCCTCCTGACACTGAAGTGGTCCAGGTTCTGGCGTCGGACCGCGATGAGCATCACCGGCTGTCCTACTCTCTGCAGAGCTCCATAGATCCTAACAGCATGCGTCTGTTTCGCATCCACCCCACGCTGGGCACCATCTACACTGCTCAGAGGCTGGACCACGAGGCCTGTGCCCAGCACATCCTCACTGTCATTGTAAGTCTATATCACTGTCTCTGTCAGTCACTTATATTTAGAATCTTGTGCGAACAGCTGTGACTCTGAACATCTCAGTTTCCACTGAGGGGGTCCGGCCCTGTCTGCATTGCTGTGTTAATAGAATAATAGGCTTATCTTGAAGTCATGCTCTTTTTTTTCATTCTTCTTGCTGATGGTTTCCAGACTGGTCGGAGCAACAGGTTAATTATAGTGGCAAGTTATTATTAGTTGTTATACAACCCTATTCCAAATAAAAGTTGGGAGGCTGTGTAAAAGATAAATAAAAAGAGAACATTTGGAATTTTTGGAAAAATAAGTTCATCATATTGAACATAAAATATATTTTATTTGTCCTGTATTTAATTGTTAATCATTTATTCTGCTTTTATTACATTTTCACGCCATATTGTTTTGGTAATTGGGTTGTACTTACAGGATAGGATAATACACAAAATCCATGGCTTGATATGTATGTTCACAGTATAGCAGGGTAAACAAAAGAAACACAAAAGGTAGGTTACCAATTTTATTTACATGCTATTTCTTTTGGCCATGATTCTTAATTCTTGGTGTAAAAAAAACAGCTTCCTATGTGAGATAAGAAAATACAACCACAATATCTCATATTTTTCTTGTTGATGACGGACAAACAGAAATTATGATGGGCCATAATTCATTCTTCCCTTTCACATACAGAAAAATACCTCTCACATACACAATTTTACCTACTTACATATAGAAATGTATATAAAACATGCTTGACAGATTGTGACAACTGGTTCAACCATTTTGCATGTGATGACATGTGACTCAGATTCAACAGAAAACCAGTGTAATACTTTTTGATCAACATAATATAAACATTTGATAATGTAGGAAATTGCAGACAATTGTACCTAAACTTTGTAGGAATGTGTCAGACATTTTAATCTGTTTAACATCCCATTAGATACCTTACTTTACCAGATCAAAAGCACCAAAGCACTCCTGGTTGGACCTGATCTACTGTGATCACACACCAGAGTCGTGATTTGTTTAACTTGAAAAACATCTGGAAACTGTAGGTATTTTAATATCTTGTTTCCAGTGGTGTGCACACGCTGCCACTCTGCCTCCTTTTCAGTTTCAACCATGTAAAAATATTGATTTAAAATAAAATAAATAAAAAATGCCTTGTCATGTGTTTCATATGAAGTGCAGTGGGAGAGCCAGAAGCAATCTTCAAATCTGTGCTCTCATTCTACCTGAACTCATCCTTTTTGCTATTAAGTTAATTACCATGCATGCGGATCAGTATCTACACCTTATCAGAGGAGAGAGGGTAATATTATACTGCTTTGTGTAGCCAGTGGTAAATTATTATTATTATCAAAAGTGTGAAATTTCGAGAAAGGTAAGGAGTGAGAGTTCTGATCAATGACATTTTGCATTTTGTTTTTGTGTTTGATATATAATATTATAGACTTTGATGTCAAAAGGCAGATTTTCCTTAGTTCAGCGTGACCGTGAAGGATGACTTTTTGTTGTTTTTTTCTTCACAGGTGAAGGATCAAGAGTTCCCATACAGAAAGAACCTGGCTCGAGTGCTAATAGAAGTGGAAGACATAAATGACCACGTGCCCATCTTTACCAGTGCGCTGTATGAGGGCTCAGTCTACGAGTCGGCAGCAGTGGGATCAGCTGTGGTCCAGGTGACCGCCCTGGACAAAGACAAAGGTGTGAACGCAGAGCTGCACTACTTCATTGAAGCAGGTAGGTACTTCTGACTCTTTGTATGTTGAAATGTTTTATACAACTGCCCTTAAACTAACTACTACATCTTTTTGATTTTTCAACAGGGAACACTGGAAATGCATTCCATATTGAACCCGTTTTGGGCATCATCACTGTTGCACGTGACCTGGACTTGTCCAGCATAGGTCATTATGTTCTCACTGTCAGAGTCTCTGACAATGGTTCTCCTCCCCTGTCCACCACCACTATAGTGCGCATTGCTGTCACTCTCTCTGACAACGCTGGGCCAAAATTCCCTCAGCCTGAATACCAGGCTGAAATCACGGAGAATGCTGTGGTTGGGACCTCCGTCACCACAGTCAGCGCAGTCAGCCAGTCCACCCTTACTTATGACATCAAGCTGGGCAACGCAGATCGTGTTTTTCAAATTAATCAGTACAGTGGAGTGATTTCTACTCAAAAGCCTTTAGACTATGAGACTACAGCATCTTACACCTTGATAGTCCAGGCTACCAACATGGCTGGCATGGCCTCCAATGCTACTCTGTTAATCCAGGTGGTGGATGAGAATGATAACCCACCTATTTTCCAGCAGCTTCACTATCACGGCAGCATTAGCGAGGCAGCCCCAGTCAACAGCGTGGTCTTGAACTCAGATGACTCACCTCTTGTAATCAAGGCCACTGATGCTGACCGCAACCAAAATGCTCTGTTGGTTTACCAGATTGTCGAGGAAACGGCAAAGATGTTCTTCACAGTGGACTCGGGAACTGGCTCCATCAGAACAATCGCTAATCTAGACCACGAGACATTTGCCAGCTTCCACTTCCATGTCCATGTGAGGGACAATGGCAGGCCACAGTTGACAGCAGACAGTCCAACAGAGGTAACAATACAAGTGATCGACACAAATGATTCACCACCTCGCTTCACTCAGAATGCCTATGAAACAGTTCTGCTGCTACCGACCTATGTGGGAGTAGAAGCTTTGCAGGTTTCAGCCATAGACCCTGACCAAGATGTCCCTGCAGAGCTCACCTACTCTCTGACTGATGGAGTACTGGAGCATTTTGCCATCAAACCTAACAGTGGAGTCATCACAGTCAAACACAACAACTTCTCCAAGGAGCGTTTCCGCTTCAGTGTCAAAGTTTCAGATGGGAAATTTTCCAGCACAGCTTTGGTGACCATTCTTGTCCGAGAAGCTCTGGACTCTGGCCTCAGCTTCACTCATAGCCTTTATTCTTCATCTATTCAAGAGAATGTATCCAATATCACCAAAGTGGCTGTGGTGAATGCTGTAGGAAACCGTCTCAATGAACCATTGAAGTATACCCTGCTGAATGCTGGCACCAACTTCAGAATCCGTCCAACCTCTGGCGTGATCCAAACCACAGGCATACCATTTGACCGCGAGGAGCAAGAGTTTTATGAACTGGTTGTCGAGGCAAGAAGGGAGCACGACCGTCTGCATGTGGCCAGAGTTATGGTTAGAGTCCAAGTTGAAGACATAAATGATAACGCCCCGGTATTTGTTGGACTTCCTTACTATGCAGCTGTTCAAGTAGAAGCTGAGCCAGGATCACCCATTTTCAGGGTCATGGCAGTAGATGGTGACAAAGGGATTAATGGAGAGGTTTCTTACTATCTCAAGGATGATCATGGTCACTTCGAGATCAACCGGCAAACAGGTGGCCTCAGCCTCAAGAGGGCTTTTGAGTCTGACTTGTCCAATGTGGAATACCACATGGTAATATATGCCAGAGATGGTGGTTATCCACCTCTGTCCTCTACTATAGAGTTCCCCATCACAGTAGTCAACAAAGCCATGCCTGTCTTCGACAAACCCTTTTATTCTGTTTCTGTGAATGAGGATGTGGCTGTTCACACACCCATCCTCGGCATCAATGCCACCAGTCCCGAAGGTCAAAACATCATCTACACTATAGTTGATGGAGACCAGTCTCTTCAGTTTGACATTGGTTTTGATACTGGAGTCATTAGTGTCATCCACTCTTTGGACTACGAAGCAGCATCATCCTATCACCTGACCATCAGAGCCACAGACTATCTGACTGGTGCTCGTGCTGAGGTCAATGTAGATGTTGTTGTCCAAGATGTAAATGATAATCCGCCTATATTCCAGAAAATGTCCTACAGGGTAGTTTTGTCTGAAACCGCTATGATTGGAACTCCAGCACTTCAAGTTATTGCCACCGACAAAGACTCAGAAAAGAACAATGTTGTCCGCTACCAGATCTTCTCAGATATGCATAACAGCACAGACTACTTTCACATTGATAGTAGCAGTGGATTAATTCTGACTGCACGTATGCTAGACCATGAACTTGTCCAGAAGTATGACTTCATTGTTCGGGCCACCGATAATGGCTTCCCACCATTGAGTAGTGAAGTCTCAGTCATAGTCGTAGTGAACGACATGAACGACAATCCACCAGTTTTTAATCAGCTACTCTATGAGGCATATGTGAATGAGTTAGCACCAAGGGGTCACTTTGTAACCTGTGTCCAGGCATCGGATGCTGACAGCTCAGATTTTGACAAGTTGGATTATAGCATTTTGTCAGGAAATGAAAGAATGAACTTTGTTATGGACAAAAACACAGGAATCATTACATTGTCTAACCACCGAAAGCAAAGAATGGATCCTGCCTACAGCCTCAATGTTTCCGTGTCTGATGGGGTGTTCACCAGCACTGCACAGGTCCATGTGAAGGTGTTGGGGGCTAACCTGTACACTCCAGTGTTTGGACAAAATATGTATGAGGCAGAGTTGAGAGAGAATTCTGCTGTGGGAACCAAAGTTATACAAGTAAGTTCTATTGAAATCAATTTCAAGACTTAATTTTTCTCAGAGGAAAACAATAATATAGCCCAGTTATATAAAATACTCATGTCTGTATTGACTAAAACATGTTTGTTTGTTTGTTTGTTTGTTTGTTTGTTTTTTATTTCAGGTAAAGGCAACAGATGCAGACCCTGGAGTGTTCGGTCACATCACTTATTCCTTTGTTAATGACGTAGGCAAGGACCAATTTAACATTGATGCAAATGGTCAGATCACCACTGTGGAAAAGCTTGATCGTGAGGATCCAGCCAATAAAGACATTATTCTGACGGTGGCAGCCCAGGATTCAGGTGGACGTGTCTCTTACTGTACAGTACAAGTCACTCTGTTGGATGATAATGATAATGTACCTCGCTTCCGTGCTACAGAGTACCGAGCTTCAGTCAAATCTGATGTCGCTAAAGGTTTTTTGGTGACTCAGATTCAAGCTTATGATCCTGATGATGGCCCGAACGCCAAAGTGACATATTCACTTTACAGTGAGGCGCATGTTCCTGTGGTAGACATTTTGGAGATAGACCCAGACAATGGTTGGATGGTGACTAAAGGCAGCTTCAGCCACTTGAGGAACTCTGTATTATCTTTTTTTGTAAAAGCTGTGGATGGAGGAAATCCAGTCCGACACTCTCTAGTGTCTGTTTACATCCATGTTCTTTCTCCAGATGCCCTCACTCCTTCCTTCAGTCAACATCAATACTTGTTTAGCATGCCGGAGGACACACCCATAGGTTCAGCTATAGGGACGGTGCGTCTCAACAATTCTCCTGGATATGCCTCTCTTTCTGCTACATTTGCTCTGGTTAATGGAGAGACTGGAGAAAACAACCAAGATGGGGTGTTTGTGGTGGAAAAGGATACTGGTGTAATAAAGCTTGATAAGCCCTTGGACTACGAGGTAATAAAAGGATACCACTTCAAAGTTACCGCCACTGTACAACAGGCTAAGCTGGATTCTGTGACTTCTGTTGATGTTGAAGTCAAAGTGATGGATCTGAATGACAACAAACCAGCATTTGAGGCCAACTCTTATGAGGCCACAGTTATGGAGGGAATGTCAATTGGAACAAGAATCATTCAAGTCCAAGCACTCGATCCAGACTCAGGGGCCAATGGCCAGGTGACATACAGTCTCGGGACATTAATCCAGTCAGAAGGGGATTCAGACACATTGGTTGGCACCTTTAGCATTGACAGCAATACAGGTTGGATCTCCACACGCAAGGACCTGGACCATGAAACCAATCCATCCTACACATTCACAGTGGTGGCTTCAGACCTTGGGGAGACCTTGTCTCTTTCCAGTTCCACCACTGTGACTGTTGCAGTGTCAGACATCAATGACAACCCGCCCAGGTTCCTGGAGCAGCACTACTTTGGTTCAGTTCAGGAGAGCGACCCACCAGGCGAAGTGGTGGCTGTGCTGAACACCAGAGATGATGACAGCTCCGCCGTCAACCGCCAAGTCAGCTACCACATCACCGGTGAGTACCACTGTAAAAGTAACTAAGTCGATTTACTCAAGTACTGTACTTAAGTGTAATTTTGAGTTACTTGTACTTTACTTGAGTATTTCCATTTTATGTAACTTTATACTTGTATTCCTCTGCATTTCGAGGCAAATATTGTACTTTTTACTCCACAACATTAAGAGGATAACTTTAGTTACTTCAGTTACAAAAAGTTACTTTTCAGTGGCTCTATTTTTATCAATTAAACCCCATAACAGTATATTAGGCAGTTAAAATGAGCCCTATCTTTACAAAATTAAAACGCTGTTTAAATAAATTCATCACAACAAATAATCTAATAATATATTTAGACTATATATCTGAGTGTGGCCATTCTGCATAATGAGTACTATATATATATATATATATATATATATATATATATATATATATATATATATATATATATATATATATATATATATCCTGCATTGGCACAGAATTTTGGTTTTGGATATAAATCGCAAGCTACATATTGTCATCTATCTGTCGCAATCTTAGATGGCCGAAAACAACTGTTTTTCTGTCTTGGCCCAGTGGTTTACTCAAAATATAATAGTCATCAGACTCATTAGTATTCAGCCTCGCCTAACCATTGCTACATCCATAAATAAATAAATGAGGAAAGACAAACAAATTAAAGGCACGATTCAGAACATAATTCACACATTTTCTATGGTTGCTTTCAAAGAGTGCATGCAGTTCAGCATTCTGTTTGACTGAGAAACATCCATTTGTATGTGATAATACTTTCATGACAGATTAGCATTCAACAGCCTCTGTCGTCTACCCAGTTACAATTGAAGTAGAAACAAAAGAACAAAGAGAGGTAGGGAGAGCCTGGTGAATGTTGAAGTTGCCTTAATAACACAGACAGGGATCAAATGACTGACTTTGCTGATTCGCTGCCTGCTCATTGACACTCCAGAAGGTAATAATGAAGTTAGGACATCCCAAGAGACTAAGACAAAGGACTAACATGCCAAGAGGAGATAGAGAGCTAATGAAGGCCTTATAATAGGAAAGAAAATCCTTCCCCTAATGACACTGTAATGAGTGCCAGACAGCTGGAATGAATGACAGACGTGAGTGATGTGACCTTATAGTTGACAGCAGAAGAGAAAGTAAGCGAGGAGGAATGAGCTGCTGCTCAGGGCAGGGAGCGAAATAATTAAATATATATTTATATACTAGATATATAACCGAAATGTCTGCAAGACGAAGCAAATGTGCCATCAAAAAACTGACAATTGTGACCTTTCACACTTCAGAGAGAGATCTTATTCAATATGAAAGTGCCAAAGCAAATTCAAGATAGAGAATCACACCTTCTTGTTGTAAAATGATTGTCTTGGTTTCATCTATAGTTATACTGATGGTGCCTGACAGAGACAGTATTATATTTTGTCTAGATTTATTATGGACTCAGCAGTTTATTTGGTAATTTTGTAACATCTGGTCCGTATTCCAGTTTAGGAGTCACGGTTCAGTGCAAGCTCAGTGCAAGTTTTTGCACAGTGGTAAAAACAACAACAACGAACAAATAAATGTATGCATTTCTTTTTAGTTATTTTGAAGGTCCAGCAGTGCACGTGGCAAAGACAGACAATATCATCTTTCAGGGTGTCGAGGTAGCACTTGTGTATTAACTGTACTGAAAATACACTTTCCTAATAACAAATGCCATAGGTCGCAATGGACTTTAAAACTTAAAGGATCTCTTATGCTATAAAATTGAAAATTACACTGCTTGAAAGCAGCATGGAGAACGAGTTGCTTCTCCAGATTGCTGATGTTGCACTGTGACTGGTTTAATTAACCTAAAACAGGACTACGACTAATTAAGAGGTTAAATACAATTCCCTTTGCCCCCTCTGCCTTACTTTGTGGCCAAAGTAACTGACCGAAATCAATTGAACATGGCTTAAATTCTACAATGTAATTTAGCAGGCGCTTTTTGCGATTCCATGCCCTTTGGATCATGCGCTGTAAATTGTCTAAATAGGACTGCTAAGGACCAAACCATTGCCTTTCTCAATAAAATTCTGCTGGAATTTTCTCCTCTTTTGTCTATGGCCATTTTGCACCCGTCTACAAGAACTCAAAGGTGCATTAACACACATGAAAACAGGCGTATGAGAGGCAGTGATTGTGATATAAATTCAACATCCTTTTATTTACATTGTAGTATTATATTGTCACCTTGTATACAATGTAAACAGTGTCAAATTCCACGTACTGGTCTGTGAGAGAGGACAGAGCTGGAGATCAATGGGTGGAGGATTGTGTGTCTTCAACGTGACAATCCAGTTAAATGTGTCAACAGCTGCTCAGTGTTCTCATGAAGCTCAGTGTTATAGTCCAAACTTTATCCACTGCTGCAACATTCATTTCCTTCTTTATATACATATATATATATATATATATATATATATATACATTTACCTGGTTTAATAAAGGAGATATATATATATATATCAGTAGCCGACTCATATGGAGCAGTCACACTGACCAAGGGAAGGGATTTCTTTGTACTTTAAAATTTGAATTCCCCATAGTGAACAGCTCACACAGTTACAAGTCCTTTTGCAAATTATTCCTTGATAAAAGGACGTAACTAAAAGCTTTCTTACCTAACTCACTTCATTGTCACTCTCAGCACCAGCATCTGTGCAATATTTTGAGAGCAAAGACCGTATTGAGTTTGGTTTAACACATGTCTGCACACAGATATGAGGAGAGCAGCCCAATAATAGATTTGTAGATAAAAACTAACCAATGAGAGAGCCTGCTAACATACAAAGATGGCATTTCATCACATTGTACTGTTGTTATCTTTGGATGTCATTATACATTACTTGTGTAATTGTGTTGTTCAATTTTTGGGGGAAATGTCCCAGATTCCATGTCTGCCTCCATGTCTAAAATGTTGTACCTCACTCGCCCTGTGTCTTTGTCTCAACGTGTTGTCCAGGTGGGAACTACCGAGGTGTGTTTGCACTGGGTCTGGTTCAGGGTGAATGGAAGATGTATGTGAAGTGGCCGCTGGACAGGGAGGAACGCAACCTCTACACCATCAATGTCACCGCCAGCGATGGACTCTTTGTTTCCCAGGCGATGGTGGAGGTGACAGTGATAGACACCAATGACAACAGTCCCATCTGTGATCAGGTGAGGAAAAAAATCACATCACACAATCACACACCACAGTGACAGCTAAAGACAGCAGCAAATGGGAAATGGAAAAGCTTTACCAACTTCTTGTAGCGTAATTTAGTTTTGTGTGTGTACATGTGTGTGTGCAGGCCGTGTACACTGCCTCCATTGCAGAAGACTTCCCGGTCAACAGTGTGGTGCTAAGGGTCGGAGCTACGGATGCAGATGTGGGCATGAGTGCCTGGATCCAGTACTCCTTACATGGTCCTGGATCCCAGGACTTCAGCATGAACCCAGACACTGGTATGCACACATTGGCATTGAAAACACACCCACATGAATTTCTCTTAACTTAATACATAACCTTTTTTTCACTGAGCATTCATAAATTACAACTGAAGTCAGTCCAGTATGGAGTGAAAAGCAGCAGAGAAATAGGGCCAGGTAACTTATTCCTGTGGATACACTCCTGTATAGCTCCATCTCTTAGTGTAGATGTTGTTTCTAACCTGTCCAGGTGAGGTCAAGACTTCTATGATTCTTGACCATGAGACGACACCCTACTACCGGCTTGTTGCCCAGGCGACCGATGGTGGGGGCCGATGGTGCCGTGCTGAGGTCCAGCTGACGGTGACCGATGTGAACGACAACCCGCCCATCTTCACCCTGTCACAGTACACGGCCAGCGTCTATGAAGACACTGCTACCAAAGCCCTGCTGACCCGCATCCAGGCCATAGACCCTGATGAAGGTGATACTACTACTATTACACTAGTATTACTTCTGCTAACTCATGTTAACACTGCTGCAGGTAGTGCTTCAATGTTTTATTTATTTTAAAAAAGCCTTTCATACATACATTTCTATGACGGCGTATTAGGGCCAAGTATGAAAGAAAAAAAAAAGAAATCCGGACCCAGGGGAGGTGGGTAAAATTTTCAAGAAAAAACTGGCAAATCTAGGAGAAAAAAGTAGCAGATTAATGAGATTAAAAGTGCCAAATCTTTAAGAAGAAAGTAACAGATTAATGAGATTAAAAGGGCCAAATCTAAGCAAAAAAATAGCAGAATAATTAGATTAAAAGATGCAAATCTACAAGAAAAAAAGTAGCAGCTTTTTGAGATTAAAAGTAGCAAATCAACAAGGAGAATGTTGCAGATTTATGAGATTCAAGTGGCAAATCTATTAGAAAAAAGTAGCAGATTTATGAGATTAAAAGTGGCAACAGCAAAAAAAGTAGCACAATTCAACAGTAGTTAAAAATCATGTAGAGGAAGAAGCAGAGCTGATATAAAAAAGACTTGTGAAGAGATCAAAAGTACATATGTGACTATATACACACATGCAAGTAAAAACAACCTGTTGTGCTAATTAAGTTGAATCTATTGTAGTCACATAGTTCTAGGTCAAGTGATAATACTGTATATTGTTTATTGTTATAGTATAGTCCTACGCTCTACGTTCATTACTCCATTACTCATTGTATTTTGGATACATTGGAATCAGGCCAGGAGAGCTTTGTGTGATGTCTTCGCTGTCAGTTGCTTTCTCTCTCTGACTTTAATCCTTCCCCTGGATGCCAAGTTTCTTTTTATATCTGGAGCGTCCACTCCACAAACTTTTCTTGGACATGTCTTTGTATTTTCTGCCCTAAAAGGCATAACTTGTCTTTTGGATCAAAAGGGAAAGTTGCCGCAGATCTCATACACCAAACAGCTACAGAATGCTGCAAAATACAGAGCGCCTTCCACGGTGACAATCAGCACTGTGTGAATATAGCAAATATTCATTTATATGTAAAAGTGTCATACTCCAGCTTTAACTATCCAAATGGGGACAATGGAGCACGCTTCCCTTGAGAATATTCATGGTGTTACATGTGTTTGTTCTCTTGAAAAGCACCAGAAATAGCTCTGTGAAGAATGAAAAAGAGAGTTTAAGAGAGACAGCCTACTTTCAAACCGGGCCAATCACTTCATAATCAGTTATGATTGTCAGGCTGTTGAACACCTTTACCTGACATTCCTCCCCTGGCTGTGCAGCAGGTCCGGGCCGCATGGTGGTCTACTCCCTGGACGACTCTGCGGGAGGTTTCTTCTCTATCGATAAGTCCTCAGGCATCGTGGTCCTGGAACGCATTCTTGATCGGGAGGTCCAGGCGGCTTATCAGATAACAGTCCACGCCTCGGACCAGGGTTCCCCTCTGCCCCTGTCCTCATTGGTCAACGTAACTATCACTGTGCTGGACATCAACGACAACCCCCCTGTGTTTGAGCGCCGTGATCAGCTAGCAACAGTTCCAGAGGATGTGGGAGTGGGCACCGAGGTCCTGAGAGTTTACGCTGCCAGCAAGGACATCGGAACCAACGCTGAGATCACGTACAGTATCCGATCAGGCAACGAGCACGGGAAGTTCCACATCCACCCGCTGACCGGTACGTGATCGAGTCACACTTCTGCACTAATCGTCCTCCTTTTTATTCACACTAAATGCAACATATACTCCTGCTCCACTTTCATATTGTAGCAAAAATGAATGCAAGCTGTCCAGTTGGAGGTTAAGTGGGTCACTGAAAAAATAAGATCCATTCCACTTCCCTAGAAGAAAAGTAAGAAAAGTAGAAACATACTTTTTTTTCTCTCAGATATTTTGATAGAATTTTACAGTTTTTATCCCATCACATACACATACATGTTCAGACATTGTACATTTTTCATATGATCCAACTAATAAACAAAAACATCCCTCTGCTCCCTCTAGCCACACCTACAAACTATGACTCCTCAGGAGTACTATTCCTGGAGTGTTATAGGGAACTGTTGAAAGTCAGGTTTTGAGTTGAAAGATAAGCAATTAATAAAATATAAAATAAATAATTAAACAAACAAACAGGCTAAATAGATAAATGACTAGAGGTGGATAAGTAGAAGAAGGCAAATTAAGACATTAGCTGATACAGACTGTAACTGACAGAAACAGACAGAGAAGCAAAACAAAGGAAAGAGGGGCAGATACTTGAATTGACTTAAGGTTCTAAAAGTATTTCAGGAAAAGTCCCCACACCTTCTGGAACTTCTTGCTCAAGTCACACACTGAATAGCGGATCTTTTCAAGGTCTAGACAGGACACGATGTCCTTAACCACTGAGCGTGTGTGGGCGGGGCAGCATCCCTCCACCTTGATGGTATCGCACGCCTAGACAAAAGTGAAGCAGAAGACAGTGTGCGACTTTTGGTTGGAGTAAGGCCTGTCAGCCTCACCAGTGGTGGCAATCAGTGGGTTAGGTTCCAGCTCAAGTTTAACAATGAGTGACCAAGTTTGGAAAACATCTCTCCGGTATCTTTCCAGGCTTGGACAAGTCCAGAACATGTGAATAAGCTTCACCTACATTTGTCACATAAAGGATCAACGTCTGGGTACATATGAGATAATGTGGCTTTAGATATATGAGCCCTGTACAAAACATACTTATTAACCAACAATTTAACCATATTCAGTGTGGCGGCTCAGTCATAGTATGCTTCTGCTCAGTTACCAGTGATTTAGTCACATTCATTGTGAGTGCTTTATTCCTCTTCTTTATGTCTATTCTGATTCTCCCACAAGGAGTAAACTCTCATCAAAAACATCATTTTGATACTGAATCAAATTAGTATGTATAAGGTGAAAGTGCACAGTGCAATTCAACTCACCAGCTCAATCTGTGGGGTTTTAGTCTGCAATCTCTAATCTCATCAACCTCAAATCCAGGGTATCCAAAGTATTGTCTGAAAAATGAAAAGAACATTAACCAGCCAGATATCTTTCTCATAAGCCCAAACTGCAGTTAACCCCTTTGCATTCTGACAGCGGGCTCTAGAAATTCTTGCCATCCATTCACCAAAAAAATCTATCTAGTCTTCAAAATGTCAAAAGTTTTAAGAACCAAATCACAGCATTGATTTTTCCATGGTTTTGAAGGTCTTGGAGTCTCTAGACCGTGTCTTAACACACATGCAATGTTGGAGTGTTTTTGTTATTTTATATCAATTGAGCTCTATGATCCAGAGCAAAACGATATATCAGACTTTTTATAAAATACTTAGAATCACTTCTTGCCTGGTTTGGTTTGTTGTCATCATAAAAAAATATAGATCTTTAGCAGAAGTTTAACCCTTTATAGGGACTCCTGGAAATTGAAAATGTCAACCCTGAAGTGTTATTGGAGGATATTACAAGACTTTTTGCAAAATGTTTCATTTTTATACTGTAAATCGAGGTCAATTGAGTCATTATTATTATTATATTTATTCTAGTCTCTTTCCCCCAGCAACCCTAAATAGACAATAACAGATCATTTGCATCCATCACCACTGTATCTTTTACCTTTAAACTATTTATTGTCTTTTTAGACTACTTATTACATATGCGTAATGTCTTAATGTCTTTTAAAAAGCACCTTATATATGAGAAGCACACGTAAATTTAGTTGTATACTTTTTTAATATAATGACAATAAAGGAAAGCTTGAATCTCGTGTGATTTACTGATTGGTCAGATGCCACAGTGTCACTATCTGTGATGTAGAAACCCATATGGTTCTATGAGGAACCTGTTATAGATGTCTCAAGACTCAAGTTACCAAATATGGTTCTTTGCCTGATAAAGGGTTAACACCTTCAACTTATAATCTGCCAAAGGATGTGTTTTTCATTAGTTTCCTTTCTTTCTTTTTTCTTTCCCTGTTTTTTTTGCTCTGTCCATTCATTAAAATGCATATTCCTGCACCCAGGTGCCATTCTGGTGGCCCAGCCTCTGGACTATGAGACCTGCAGGGACTACTTCCTGACGGTGGAGGCTCGTGATGGCGGCACACCACCGCTGAGCGCCATTACGACGGTGAACATCAACCTGACGGACGTCAACGACAACGCACCGATGTTCAGCCGAGACCTCTACGCTGCGGTGGTGTCAGAGGACGCCACGGCTGGAGAGTCTGTGGTCCAGGTGGGTTCCAGTTAGAGTCACATGATGGAAGTGGGAAGAAACCATTACAGTTACTGGATATATCTAGTATCTAATATCTAATATGTAGATATATCTAGGCCTAGCACGATAATTACTTAATGACTTATCGTTCGATATATATAAAGTGGGCATGATAGTTTTTTTCATGACTCAATATATTGTCGTTTACATGCGTGACTTTTTGAGCTGTTTTGTGTTTAAAGTAAAGCTGCAAATGTTGACAGGCAGCACCAGTTGTCAAAAAAAATATATATTTCCCAAGCAGCCATTCCAGCTGTTTATATGTTATTTTATTAATAAAAAAATATAATGCATAATGTTTATCTTTTGTAAACAGAGCCTGAAAGTTTATTTTTTATTTGTTTTGGTTGTAGTTTATTTATGTTTTATTTATCTAGGATGTTTTAATATTTCTTGTCCACATTTCAATTCCAATGTTTAATATTCTTGAGATTTAAAAATTCATAAGGAAAAGGATGTACTTATTATGCTCTGATATTGTTAAAAAACTAAAACAACATTGATACAACAATACTATCATTAATCATGATAGTTTCTGTGAAAATATATCGTCCTAAAAATGTGTTATCGTGACAGGCCAAGATATATCTTATTGAAATATCAGATGAATGTTAAGGGTTCAAGATAATAAACATGATAATAATATTTGCTGTATATTCCTAATCCTAATGGTTGTATTTGTGTTAAATTTGCTCTGAATATTCATGGTCCTCAAAGGATGGATTCTCCGTTTACACAAGAAATATCAAAATCTAGTGTGCAACAAATTCCCCAGAGGACGGTCCTGTTTTGGATTCTCCATGAGCTTTCCTTTATTATTTCACACACAGGATATTCTTCAGAAGGCTCCAGAAAAATGATATGGTAGAGGTGGGGGAAAAAATCAATACAGCATAGTATCACGATATTATGCGTGGCAATATTAAATCAATTCATGGCCGCCAAGTATCGATATTTAGCGTTCCGACAGCCATCAGTATTTTAGCTGTTGTTGTTTCTCCGGAGACCGTAGCAGGCTTACCTTTATGAATATACCGGAGATACTGGTATCATATGAAACTAGAGGATCTAACGGATCTATAGGCACCATGTGATGAAATAGGTCATACAGATATTAAATAAAAAATGAACAAACATGTATGATGCAAATGCATTACAACTAAAAGGTAATACAATTTAAATAAAAGGGAAATACAAACCTAATTAAAACGAATGAAAGCAGATATGTTTTTAGTCAGCAGACCTTATTTCATGTGGTAGCAAATAAAGGGACTAAAACTAAATGTTCACAGAGACATATCGCTTATCTTAGACTTATAATTAAATTTACAGGTTCTGAAGGAAAATCCCTTTCAAAATAGAACAGCATGCTTTGGAAAATGTCAGCAGTGATTCAAATGAAATGGGTTAAAGTATATTGTTACAAAGCACCATAAACAGGCAGCTTTTTTATGTTTCATTCAAAAAAAATCAGAGCAGTGAAACTTAAAGTTGTTGAAAGTTTGATAAAATGCTGCAGTTGTTGTCGTCCAACATGTTTGATATCAGTTCAGTTCAGTTTGACTGAATACTTTGTTGGTCAGTCTGTGGGTTTGACTCTCATTGTGGAGAAATAAAAAGACTGAAGTCAGATGAACAGACTGAGAATTTTCTGTTATTGGACAAAACAATTCTTGACTGAATTTAATTTTGTGAACGAAAAGTTAAACAGTTAAATCACAATATATTGTATTGCAATCCTCACCATATCACAAAATGCTTAAAATCATAATAATAATATCGTATCGTGACTCAAGTATCGGGATAAAATCGCATCATGGGGCTGATTCACACCTCTACTATATTTGTATTATATATATTATATATTATATTATATATTATATATTGTTTGTTCCACTTGAAGAGATGTAAACCTTAACATCTCTCTTGTCTGTTGAAGAGGTGAAAGCAGTGGCTTGTCTTCAGTAAAACGGTTCTGTTCAGTCGTTGCCTTGAAATATATGGCAAGATCTGAAAGGGAATGAGTGTTTGTGTGTGAAAGAGGCTGTTTATTCCAGCAGATAGTTGTATACAGTGTATCAGAGTGGATGTCATGCCCTTCAAGATTCCCCCTTTGAGAGTGAAATAATGGCTTTATGTGATGCTATCATCAGCTTAACCTAGATGTTGCCAATTATTGAGTTTCAAACGTTAAGTGCTCTCCCAGGGTTTGACAGGATTTAGTGGTTTAAGCTTTTATTTGTTAAGCTTCACATACAGAACAGGTGGTGAGCACGCAGGCAGCCCTGAGCCAGTTTCACCTGCTAAATTGTTAATAGAATACAGACGTTGAGGGTTTATGTACTGGCTTCCTATCTATAAAAATTCAATAGTATGTTTTATATGCATGCCTTGTTTTAAATAGACATTAAGGTTATACATAATCCCTTGACTTTTAGTTCTGTTCTTTACAGAATTTATACAGTAAAACATTAAGCCATCAGCCGATATGAAACAAAAACATTGGGTCCCTTCTTCCATCCTTTATATCAATAAAAACATGTGAAATAACCTTAAAAGCAACACTGCCATCATATCACAACAAGGTATAAATAAAAAGCAAGGTGTGTATATCAACAGTATGATGTTATTTTAGGAACTGTGAAGTATGTGGGAAAAAAAAGGTTTTATTTTTTGTTTTTCAAATAATTTCATCTGAAGGTTAATTATGTTTAACCTATTTTGTGATTCAGTCACAGATATCCAAACTGATGTTTCATTAATTCGTGCCCAGTGGGAGGAAATGTCACCATCAGAATAAAACTGTCTGTATGTTGAAGAGTGGTGGAAGAAGTATTCAGATCCTTTACTGAAGTAAAAGTACTAACGCTGTTAAATTACTCCACTACAAAACTAAAAGTCCTGCATTCATATTTTACTTAAGTAAAGATAAAGTATCAGCATCAGCATCAAAATGTAAATAAAGTATCAAAAGTAAAAGTACTCGTTATGCAGAATGGACGACTCAGATTGGTTTATATATTTCACATATATTATTGGATTTTTATTATTGTTGCATTTATGTAAGCAGTGTTTTACTGCTGTCAGTGTAGGGCAAATTTTAACTATATAATATACTTTATATTTATAATACAATTTAAATAAAAGGGAAATAAAACCCTAATTAAAAGATAATGAAAACAGATGTGTTTTTAAAGAAGACACATATGTAGCAGAGCTTTTTTCATGTGGTAGCAAATAAAGGGACTGTAACTGAATGTCCACAGTGACGTGTCGCTCATCTTAAACAACTTACTGTTAATTGGTTTTTATAATTAAATTATAAAAACGCATTAATTGCATCCTATGGCTGCCTGACAGGTGCTGAAGGAAAATCAGTACAGCATGCTTTGAAAAATGGCAGCAGTGATTCAAAGGAGAATGGATTTTCAGCAAATTGGTTAAAGTATATATAGTTATTGTTACAAAGCACCATAAATAGGCACTGGAATACACTGTAATATCTGTGAAATGTCTCCAGGCATGAATTCTAATAGAAATAATCAAAATGCACTTAGTCAGGCCTTGTGTTTCCAAAGGCTTCGCTATATTAATAAACCAACATGCCAGCAGGTACATATTTCTCCTTGGATTGTTAATATGTTATTTGTTGAGTCTTATTTAAGAATATATATTCAGTTGAATTTAATATGTAGTCTATTTATACTCCTGGAGTCTCAGCACACAGACTATCCAGAGCTGTTTGTTAGGGTTGGTAAAGTTTGGATCAAGTCAAACCAACTAATGTTCAGTCAGCATCAAGGTGACCAGTGGTGGATGTAACTAAGTACATTTACTCCAGTACTGTACTTAAGTACGATTTTGAGGTACTTGTACTTTGCTTGAGTATTTCCATTTTATGCAACTCTATACTTCTACTTCACTACATTTTAAGGTAAATATTGTACTTTAACACAAAATACATGTTACATTTAAAGTGATTAGACTTTTTTAAATCAAACCTCATAACAGTATGTTAGGTAGTTAAAGTGAGCCCTACCTTGAGTAAACTCAAACACTGCTAACATAAATGCGTCACTAATAATAATCCAATACTGTATTTGGAATATATATATAAAACAATGTGAGTGGGTCCATTCTACGACGAGTACTTTTACTTTTGAGACTTGAAGTACATTTTGATGCTGATGCTATTGTACTTTAACTTCAGTAAGTTTTGAATGCAGGACTTTTACTGTAGTGGAGTAATTTCACAGTGTGTATTAGTACTTTTAATTAAGTAAGGGATCTGAATACTTCTTCCAAGACATTAACGGAGACATTAGGAACTGCTACTAATCCAGTACTGTATAGGGACAGTTTCCACTCAACCTGCCTCTTTGTGTGTGTGTGTGTGTGTGTGTGTGTGTGTGTGTGTGTGTGTGTGTGTGTGTGTGTGTGTGTGTGTGTGTGTGTCAGCTGGTAGCAGAGGACGTTGACAGTCAGCTGAACGGGGCGATCCTCTACTCCGTCATTAGTGGAGACAGAGACAACCAGTTCTTCATTGACCCACTCCGCGGGGTCATCAAGGTCAACAAGCCCCTGGACCGCGAGACGGTGAGGACACACACACACACACACACACACACACACACACACACACACACACACACACACACTCACTCACACACTGTAGAAACCTACCAAGGACTCTCAGTCATAGTACGGTTCTGCTCAGTTACCAGTGATTCTGATATTCCCACAAGGAGTAAAACATCATGCTGTTTCAAATTGTTTACTAAAGTTTTAAAGCTTTGCTCATCATAATATTTTTTTACTGAGTAAAATGACTCTGTATAAGGTGAAAGTGCACATTGCAAACCAGCTCATCCTTATGGGGTTTAAGTCTGCGATCTCTAATCTCATCAACCTCAGCTCCAGCTGCAGCAGCAGCTTTTTCCAAAGTATCATCTGAAAAATGAAAAGAACATCGACCAGCCAGATCTCTTTCTCATAAGCTGCTGGAGCCCAAACTACCGTTAACCCCTTTGATTCTGACACCTTGGAAGTTCTTGCCTTCAAAATGTCAAAAGTTTTAAGAACCAAATCACAGCATTGATTTTTATACGGGGTCCCTCAAGGTCTTGTCTTTAGACCTTAACACAAGTTGTAGTGCTTGAGTGGTTGCTAAGACTAGAACAGTGATTTGTGTTTACACTGAACTATGAAAAGTTTACGTGCATTTGAAGGCTATACCCTATAGCTAGGTCAATAGTTACAATATCTTATTATATATCATATTATAATAATATATCATAAGATTCTGTTAGCGTTTTGTGTGGTGAAATATGATTCACAAGCTACTTGCTCCACATAATGGAGATCCTGATTTAAGACATTTTTTTTCATGACATCACAACCAGTGGTGGAATGTAACTAAGTACATATACAAGTACTGTACTTAAGTACAATTTTGGGGTACTTGTACTTTATTTGAGTGTTTCAATTTTATGTAACTTTATATTTCTACTACATTTAGCTGCCAGCTTTGGCTACTTTACTGGTTGAGATTTAACCCAAAAAACATGATTAATTAAGAGTGATTAGACATTTTTTTAAAGATCTCATAACAGAATATTAAGTAGTTTAAATGAGCCCTACCTTGAGAAAATGAAAACCTCTTACATAAATGCATCAATGATTGTAATCCAATAATATATTTAGAATATAAAAAACAATCAGAGTGGGTCCATTCTGCATAACGAGTACTTTTACTTTTGATACTTTAAGAACATTTTGATGCTGATACTTTTGTACTTTTACTTCAGTCAGTTTTGAATGCAGGACTTTTACTTGTAGTGGAGTAATTTCACAGTGTGGTATTAGTACTTTTACTTTTATTGAAGTAAAGGATCTGAATACTTCTTCCACCACTGATCCTGACTCATGAAATTGTAATGAAATGTTACAGTCAGATGATGAAGGAGTTTTCTGTTGTTTGATTGCAAAAACACTTGTTAATACTTGATTGTAAAAAAAATAAATGTGTTTGCCTTGTAGCTCAGTGAATGTATGATGAATATTTTATACATCTGAATGAATCAGAGCCCAATTTTAAAGTTATATAGGAAACATTGCAGCAATTGAGGATTAATGATCCAATTTCCTATGACATATTCTAGCTTGTTATAACCCAAAGCCTACATGTTCAACTGTACATCTAGCTTCTTACTTTGTGTTTTATTCAACACATTACTACCTCATGTCTTGTGTTTTATTCAACACATTATTACCTCATGTCTTGTGTTTCCTGAGTGAGTCCTTTTGATGAGTCCTTATGATATGATATATGTCTATAGTACATATCAGTTGATCATTTCTACCAGGCATGAGCAGCCAGTGTGTAAATGAATGCAGTGAGTGAATACCTCCAGTGTTGCCAACCTTTGATGTAAAGCAGCATGTTGGCAGCTGATGAGCTGATGAGATGGTTTTTCTGCGAGATGGATCCCTGACCAGATGGCAACTAATCACACTTGAACAGGAAACACGTGCACAAAGCAGCTCTGAATGTGAGCTCCTTAATTTTAATTTCAGCAGGAAAAGAAAAAAAGAGGAGGAAAGCATGAACCCCCCCCACTGAGCTGATTTTTTTCACCCTCTTTTCTTTCTTCCTCATCTCCTGCTCCTTCCTCGCCTCCTTCTCCTCCACAGTGCTCGAAAACTTCAGAAATGTTCATATTCCTATCATAAAGTATTCAAGAGTGCGGTCGATGAGTCGTCTGCTCAGAGAGAGAGAGAGAGCAGGGCGTGTGGGGGATCAAAGCTTCTGGCTGATGAAAGTGTGTTTGGGGTTATCACACAGAGCAGCAGCTTTCTGTGTGTGTGTGTGTGTGTGTGTGTGTGTGTGTGTGTGTGTTCAGTGCTGATGTGTCCGTCCATGTGTCTGTGTGTTAATATGTGGGTGCATGTGTGCAGATATATATATATATTTATATATATATTTATATATTTCCTCCTCTCATACTGGTTCTCCTGCTCCCCGCCCCCACCGTCTCTCTGCTAAGCAGGTCATAGTTGTTTACTACTGAGATTTATTTCTTCATACGTCTCATACAGGCAGAAGAATATTGTTTTGTTTTGTTGCTGCTTTTACATTTCTCAGCATGCTTCATTAGCTCTTTATTATAAAGCAATATGGAGAAGCAGAAAAAAAATATCCTGCTGGTTTCGGGAAGACTGAGCAGCATGCCAGGAGTGTGTGTGTGTGTGTGTGTATGTGAGAGTGTGTGTGGTGTGTGTGTGTGTGTGTGTGTGTGGTGTGTGTGTGTGTGTGTGTGTGGTGTGTGTGTGTGTGTGTGTGTGAGAGTGTGTGTGAGAGTGTGTGTGAGTGTGTGTGTGTGTGTGTGTGTGTGTGTGTGTGTGTGCGTGTGTGTGTGTGTGTGTGTGTGTGTGTGTGTGTGTGTGCGTGTGTGCGTGTGTGTGAGTGAACTTAAACATTTCTCAGCTCCCCTTCAGAGAACACACACGAGCATTTTTCTATGTAATGTGAAAACTTTGATCCAGTGAGTCATTTCAGAGCTGAAAGGATCAAAGGCCTCCAACCAATCAAGGAGCAGCTTTTATCTGCCAATCCAGTCGGATTTGTTTGACACTTATTCAAGTGATTGTACACGAGCAGTGAAAAGTCTTTCTTGATAACCTTCTGAGCCCCACGAAACGTTTGTTTTCTTTAGTAATCACCAAAAATAAATTGTTGGAGATAGAATCAAAAAAACATGCATTATGGTTATTCCAACAGTCATTGAATGGATCGTAGGATACAAAAAAGTAACAAAGCGAAGCTCAAAATTGTGATAATTCTGTCGAAAATGATGTGCCATTTAAAACATGTATAAATAAAGAGTTTGAAATACCTAGATCCTGTTAAAAACATTAAATTCTGCTCCTCAGCGACACTGTTTAGCCATGATTGAATCTGCAGAGATGAGCATTTTAATGTTTTAAAAAATATTTTATCAGAGAAATTCAAATTGCTGTTTTTTTTGTGTTTGTTTTTTATGATTTATGTCAATATAACAGTGTAATACTGCACAAAAGACATGAGTGTGCTGATTCCATAGAGATGCAAGACTTACAGTCATGGAAAATGACTTGTTTAGTTTCTTGTTAATTTTAATGTCTGGTACAACTAAGGTACATTTGTTTGGACAAATATAATGATTACAACAAAAATAGCTCATAATAGTTTAATTTAAGAGCTGATATCTAGCCATTTCCATGGTTTTCTTGATAATAACCAAATTCATTATCAATAAAATCATGGAATTATCATTATATTTGTCCAAACAAATGTACCTTTAGTTGTACCAGGCATTAAAATGAACAATACATTGAAGAAAACAAGGTTGGTCTGATCATTTTTTCCATGAATGTATCGTCACCTATCACAGTAGCTTTCAAATCTTCCTATTCGGTTATTGTGTAAAATAGGAAATGTGAATACATCCATATAAGAAAATTACTTTGAGAGGCAGAAGTAAAGTCATACAAAAATGTAAAAAAATATATATATATTTCAAGTTTGTCATAATCCAGGCCATATTTCTGTCCACGATTGCTAAATGTAATAACACTCAAGTTATTCTGAAATGTGGGGAAACAGTAACATCATAAAGTCTTTCTGCAGTCAAAAGATCAGAAGGTTTGTCTGATCTTTTGACTGCAGAAAGACTTTGTTAGACTTTATCCAGGTTAGACTTCTTCATCACACTGACCTGTGATATTCACTGCAGTGCAACGGTGAAAATAGGACCCAAGTTCTAGTCAGCTAGAACTGTCCTGTTAAAGGAAGGGAGGGGCAGTTTGGAAATTCTACTTTGAACAGAATTTCAACAGGAGATTCTGGCTAAGGCACATCCATGGTTCAGGATTAATCTATAGGAAGATATCACGAGCACATTAATACCTCCAGACTTTAATACCCTCTGCCTATCTTCTACTGCCCCCCTCAGGACAAATGGACATTTTCACTGCAGGAAAAGGTTGTAAGGGTAGTAAAATCATCATGCTGTTGTTGTCCAGCATTTTTTAAATGTGGAGCTGTGATGAATATGACATCCTGATGGCCATCTGTTCATCCAACATCATCCCAGAAATATGTATTTTCTGGCTCAAATGACTGCCATGATGGCAGTAATCCATGCCTTCAGAAACCTGTGGGGGCAATCACAAGTTCTGCGTCCAACATATAAATACTTTTTGTCCTTTTTTTTTTTTTTTTCATGGTGAGCACCAGCAGAGGATATATGATTTTATCCCCATACTTGAGTCACGATACGATATTCTGCAGGGAGGAAAGCTAATACTGAATAATAGACTGAATCATAATAATAATAATAATAATAATAATAATAATAGACTGAATAATATTAACATTATTTGCAATACTATTTTCAACACCATTGACTATATTATGGTCATTATCATGCGCAATATATCTGTGTTTATTACATGCCATGTCATCTGCACTCTACCCACTTTACTCCTCTGACACTTTTCATTTTATATTGTTATATTTATAGGCATATTTATATTATTTATTGTTATTGTTACCTATTTTGTTCATTGTTTTTATTATATCATCCTATATTGTGGTTGTTTTGTAATTGTTTTTGTAACTTGGAGCATTCTGGAGCAAGAATTTCCTTAAGGATAAATAAAGTTCTATCTTATCTTATCCTACAATGATGCAGCAACAAAATCTCAAGAAACACGTGTTGCTTTCAAAGACATGGACCGGCTGGAGCTGTGGTTAGTTGTTCTACAAATTAGAGGCGTGAATCAGCGTATCAGCCCCACGATACGATTTCATCCCGATACTTGAGTCATGAGACCATGTTATTGCTATTTTAAGCATTTTGCGATTTCACTGTTTAACTGCATTTTGTGTCCACAAAATTAAATTCAGTCAAGAATTGTTTTGTCAAATTAGAGAAAATTCTCAGTCTATTCATCTCACTTCAGTCTTTTTATTTCTCCACAATGAGAGTCAAACCCACAGACTGACCAACAAAGTATTCAGTCAAACTGAACTGAACTGATATCAAACATGTTGGACGACAACAGCTGCAGCATCTTATCAAACTTTCAACAACAACAAGCTTCACTCCTCTTAATGTCTTTTTGAATGAAACATAAAATAGCCTAAAATTGCACGTGACACGATATTCTGTGCCTATAGATTCCTGAGATCTTCTAGTTTTATATGATGGCAGTCAGAATGCTAAATATCGTGAATATCATGAATCGATATTATATTGCCACGCAAGATATCGTAAACCTATGCTGTATCGATTTGTTCCCCCACCACCTCTAGCATTTCTATAGAATAATTTGTTAAACAATGTTTAATTTTTGTGTTAAGCTGTTATAAATGTCGCCTTGTGCATTTTTACTTGAATCATTTTTATCTGAATTGTTCTGCAGTTGTTTGTTGTGTGTCTGAACTTTAGTTCTTTATACTACTAATATTTCTGTGTTGGGTCTCCAGTACAGTGCCTATAGAGTCCTGAGATCTGCTAGTTTCATATGATACCAGTATCTACAGCATATTCCTAAACGTGAGCCCGCTTGGCATCCGGGATGCTAAATATCGATACTTGGCGGCCATGAATTGATATATTATAGCTACGCAAAATATTGCGATACTATGCTGTATGGATTTTCACCTCTAGTTTACAGATGTTCCACTGTGTTGGTCCTGCAGGTTCCCAGCTACTCGCTGGCCGTCAGGGCTCTGGATAGTGGGATCCCGCCCATGTCGTCCACAGTGATGGTCAACATCGACCTGTCTGACATCAACGACAACCCGCCCACCTTCTCCCCCGCCAACCTGACCACCGTCATCCAGGTAACGCTCACCCTAACCCTAACCCTAACCCTAACCCTAAAGCTCATCACTCACATTCTGTTTACTGCAACACTGGGAGATGAGAGCCATGTATTAATTAAAGTCAACTCTGCCTAATATTCCGCCTGAGGTTATTTGTGTACATCATGTTATTATTCTCATGCCAAACAAATAACTATTATAATGACATGGACTATTGATAACACAAGAGCTAAGTGGTTTTTAATAGAAAAGTGCCAGCAGCTCTCTCAGTAAAGAGCCAATCAGAAAAAACAAACAGATGGAATAATCAAACTTTATATAACTGAAAACAAATGTGTAAACAAACAAACAACAAATCATTTAATCTCAGAGAAATGGCATGGGACCCTTAATTTAAAACAAAAATAAATGATGATGTTTTAAAATGGAAAGAACTGCAAACATTAACGAATATAAATTAGGAATGAAGTTAATTCCTTCGAAGCAAAATCAAATAGATTTAATTTAGCCCTGTCAAATTTTTTATCATATTTAGTTGGAAATTCAATAAAGAGAAGGCAACCAGTGGCACCCCTTAATAAGATTATTGATGAAAAATCCGAATTTAGAATTATAGTTACTAGAGGGAAAAAATACACAGGCAAGACTCTTTATCACGTCAAAAATACAAAATTTACTATTAAATCAGACTGTTGGAGACAAATTCAGATCACTCACATGTATTCTTTTCTCTGCCTGTTAATAAAAACAGGCTGCTAACTTGAAATCTATCAGGAATACTTTTTCAACAAGTCAAACAGACACAGAACCAAAATGTGTTATTCCAGGTGGCTCACCATACGAACAGGAGAAAACAAATCCTGCTCCGCCTTCATTTAACAGCTGCAAGTCAAAAGTAAAGAGTATTTTTACAAATAGAAAGAATTACCTATAGAATCACATATCAAGAACAAATCAAGAATATTTGACAGGGTGAAATAAATGGATTAAATATGTGAATCAAAATTAGTATTCAGCCCTAAAATGTCAGGGTTCTTCTTGCATATGTGTAGGTAGGTGTATACATATATGTATATATTAGATAGCCCTCACTATGTAAGTGTATATTATGTACATTATAATACTAGCCTACTTTATTCTCCCTCTTTTTTTCAACCTTACTATTATTTATTTTTTATTATTTATTAATGTATTTATTTACTTTGTTATTGTTATGTTACTGTAACCTTACCTAATGTATATAATATGTTTTTGGGTTATTTAAGTTATTGAAGTTACTATTATATACAAAAAATATTTCATTATTATTTATGACACTTTCACTATTATTTTTTTATTCATTTTCATGTGTAATATTCAAATTGATATTATATGTCCCCTTGGGCTAAAGGTGATTAGTTGCTAGCTACCCTTGTTGGGGGTATCAAGCGGAGGCAATGCAACTTTTAGCTGAAGAGTGAAGTTGGTTGTTGCTGTCTTTCTAATGTTCTTTCTAATGTTTAATGTTGTTTCCCTCCCTAACCAGGAGAACAAGCCCATCGGCACCAGCATCCTGCAGCTGTCCGTCATCGACCAGGACTCCTCCCACAACGGCCAGCCCTTTGACTTCCGCATCCTGTCAGGAAACGAAGGCGGAGAGTTTGTGTTGGAGAAAGATGGAACACTGGTGGCCAATCAAGTGTTCAGGAGGGATCTGGCAACTGAATATGTCATTCTGATACAGGTAGAGACACTCTTCTCCAGCATCAACATCTCCAAAATCAAAACAAGAAGTGTTACTTTCAATGACAGACATTAGCGAAAACAATCATGGCTCCTTCATTCTTGACAAAGACACTTTGGAATAAAGGACATCTCTGTAACAGCAAGGCTGAGATTTTAAGTAAAAGCGGTAAATGGAGTTCAAGGATCAGCAGAAGAATCTGTGAAGGAGCACTGACAACGCTTCAGTGTCGTTTAAACACTGAAAGCAACCGAAACGTCAATTAAAATATAAGTGATTTACAAAGTGGAAATTTGACCGCACCAGTCAGCATCAGATTAATAATGAATCCTACTAAAGTGTAAATAAATAAACTAATTAATACATACAGTATATCT
This sequence comes from Centropristis striata, assembly GCF_030273125.1. Taxonomy (NCBI): domain Eukaryota; kingdom Metazoa; phylum Chordata; class Actinopteri; order Perciformes; family Serranidae; genus Centropristis; species Centropristis striata. Next base: position 158,352 of record NC_081520.1, on the reverse strand, counting down.
ATATATATATCTATATCTATATGTTGGTCTCGAGACCAAGACCAATCTCAAGTTCTACACGAGTAACATCTGAAATAATGAGTAGAATAATGCAGCCTAAGCACATAGTATTAAATTATAGCTAGTGCTATTTGAAAACCATACAGTGTAAAAAAGAAACAAAGTGATGTCAAGGATAATTTGTCTCATTTAAACCTAAAAATATCTAAAAGAAATACAATTTTCTCCAAAAAAATGTTACATTGCTCATCTCAGTGGCTCACGTTTAACAGTAATTGTACGTTAACTACTGTAATCTTTGAACCTTTGAATCTTTGTTTTCTCTGGGTTCTCCAGAGTCCAAAGACATGCAGGTTTGGTTGAGAGTTGACTCTAAGTTGCCTGTAAATGTGATCGTGGATGGTTGTCTGTCTTGTCAGCCGTGTGATTGTCCCCTTCGCCCCAGAACATGTATAGGTTAAGCAGTTACAGATAATAGATGATTCTATGTGATGTGACGAATGTAAAGATGTCACAGAATAGAGATGTTAGCAAGTGATTTCTCCCATCCTCATCATTCATTTCCTCTTCTCATGATCTCCTTCCTCCTGCAGGTGACTGACTCCGGGAAGCCTCGTCTGTCCTCCTCCTCCACGCTGACCGTCAGGGTGATCGAGGAGAGCCTCCACCGCCCGGTGGCCCTGCCTCTAGAAGTTCATATCGTCACTATGGAGGACGAGTTTCCAGGCGGTGTGATCGGCCAGCTGCACGCCACCGACGCCGACCCTTATGATGCGCTGACCTTTGGTCACGCCCCCCCAGCCCAGCGCAGTCTCTTTAAGATCAGCCCTCGCGATGGGAAGATCATCGCCCTGGGTGGGTTGGATGCAGGCCGGTACTCCCTCAACGCCAGCGTCAGTGATGGCCGGTTTGCCGTGCCCGTGCCTGTGAGCGTGCACGTGGAGCAGGCGACGCCGGATATGCTGCGCGAGGCAGTGACAGTGCGCTTCGAGAGCGTGGCGCCGCAAGACTTTGTAGCTCTGCACCTGAAGAGCGTGTTGAAGGTTCTGCAGCAGGCCGCAGCGTCTCAGCAGCAGGACACGCTGCACCTGCTCAGTCTGCAGCCGGTCGGCGGGACGCAACAGCTGGACATGCTCGTTGCTGTGGAAACCGCAGGGGGCGGGTACTACAAGGCGGCTTATCTCACCCAGAAACTCAGCGCATCACGGCGGCAGCTGGAGGAGGTCCTCAGAGTGTCAGCTATCCTGGATAAGAACTGCTCCGGGCTGGAGTGTCGGGGGGCTCAGTGCGAACAGACCATCATCTTGGATTCACACAGCCTCGCTACATACAGCACGCCACGGGTCAGCTTCGTCTCGCCACGCTTCCACCGGACATCACGCTGCACATGCAATGGTGAGGAAATGTCACCGAGCAGTGGTGGAATGTAACTAAGTACATTTACTCAAGTATTTTACTTTGGAGGTACTTGTACTTTACTTGGGTTTTTCCATTTATGTAACTTTTTACTTCTCCTCCACTACATTTAGAGGTAAATATTGTACTTTTTTTACTCCACTACATTTAGCTGACAGCTTTAGTTACTTTTCAGTTTGATATTTTACATGAAGAAATATATCAATTTTAAAATGATTGCACATATTTATTAATTAAACCACATAAATGTGCATTAAGTAGTTAAGTGAGCCCGACCTTGACGTCATTAATAAATGCATCAATAGTAATAATCTAATAATATATTTGGAATATATTAAACAATCTGAGTGGAGCCATTCTGCATAGGGAATACTCTTACTTTTGATACTTTGAGTACATTTTGATGCTGATACTTTTGTACTTTTACTTAAGTAAAATATGAATGCAGGACTTTTACTTGTAGTGGAGTAATTTCCCAGTGTGGTATTAGTACTTTCACTTAAGTAAGGGATCAGAATACTTCCTCCACCACTGGACCTGAGTCACTAACAGATTAAATTTTGTCTTGAAACCCATACAGTTTTCACAAAGATTTTGATTAATGTTTTCTTATTTGGGATTTGTTCTTCAGTAAAATACTTTTTCACACTTAAGAGCACTTTTAAATGCTGACATTCATTCATCTATTTAACGTTACCACTTAAACTAACTAGGTTTGCAGGGGGAGCTGATCCCAGCTGACCCTGGACAGGTCCCAGACTATCTCAGAGACAGGCAGCCATTCATGCCCACGTTCATTCATTCAATCACCGATGGGCAAGTCACCAATAAACCCATGCTGACACAGTGAGAACATACAGATGGCCCCGGGCCCACTGTCAGCTGCGATCAGCTCTAGCTGTTACCTTACAACCTAAGATGTGTTTGTGGGGTTGCAGAATGTGGTGCAGTCCAACGTTCATGCATCATCTACTGTTTGGGGTCCAGCAGGGGTCTGTGATGTCCATTAGTCTGTCCAAGGATTTTATACCAACAGATGTTAATGTGACAGGCCTGGACTCATTTAACCTCTTCCACTTTATCCCTACCAAAAATAGACACATCACAGGAAGCCAGGGGGTCTTTAGGTCTTTATAACAGGTCAAGAGCAGTGCTACATCGAAGAAATACACATTATTTTTTAGATCAGTATTTCTTTATTTCTTTCTTTATTTTGCACAGTTAGAATTACATAAAAATGACAAAGATAACAAATAATGTACAGTGAAGGGAGAGGCAGAAAACCCAGATGAGCTTATTTAATGCCTCCACCTAAAATTTCATAGTTATAAGAAAGTAATAACATAAAAAAAAATAGCATAAAAAAAACATATATATGACATCAACAACAAGTTATAACAATAACAAAAATAACAATATAAAACCAGAAATTTGAACATGATATAAAAGTGTATTTGTGTGTGAATTAGAATTTTAAAACAGCAGTTAAATGGGCTTTTAGACTTCTTTTGAAACATTTATAGAGCCAGATTGGAAAAGGTATTCCATAATTTGGTGCCCCTAATTTTAACAATAAATTGACCTCTACATGTAAGAAATCTTGGAGAATGAAGATCTAAAGATTGACATGATTGACATGCATAAAGGTGAACCTGAGAGTTAAATTTAAATTAAGTCTTAAAGTGCTCTGGAAAGTTTTCATGATCTGAATATACCTTATAAATAAAAACACATATTTGAGAGATATTGATGTCAGTATTAAATAATGACATTGCAAATCCTTTTTTAAAGTGAAAAACTTTACAGTACAGGTATTTTGTTCCTATTTTAAGACAGTTCCTGTTCTTCAGGGCAGTGTGATAAGTGTATTTTCTGTCTGTGCCTGTGTGTGTGTGTGTGTGTGTGTGTGTGTGTGTAGATGCCAGCTGTGCCGTCCTGTCGGAACAGTGTGAGGACCAGCCGTGTCCAGCAGACATGCAGTGCGTTTCGATTGAGGCCACCAGAGGGCGCTACGCGTGCCAGTGTCCACCAGGCAAACTGGGAGAGTGTGCAGGTGTGTGACAAAGAAAAAGAGAGGAAACAAGCTCAAGTCTGTGTGAAGATACTATTTACAACAAAAAACATTTTCTCAAGCATGCAACGCACTAGTGCATTTCTCTGGAACATGATTCATTAACCCATGTCCTGATGTGTGTGTGTGTGTGTGGGCGGGTACAGGCCATTCGTCTCTTAGTTTTTCAGGTAACAGCTACATCAAGTACAGGCTGTCCGACCGGCTGCAGACGGAGCTGAAACTCAGCCTCAGGATCAGAACACTGCAGAGCAGAGGGATCATTATGTATACACACACCGAGCCCTGCACCGTGCTCAAGGTACACACACACACACACACACACACACACACACACACACACAAACAAGTGCTGGTCTTGGGATTTTAATGGGTAATGGATACTGAATCACGAAGGGCATTAAACTGCAGCTCTCCTCTGTGGACTGAATCCTTCAAACAAATTGGAGGAAATTAAGGTCTTAGAATTAGCTGGTGGGCACCGTATAACATCACTCCTTTTTTATGGAAGTAAAAGGTAATATAATCTAAAGTATATAATAGATAAGAGACAGTAAATCTTGCATTTTACATTTTACAGCAAGCATCTAGGGTATGTGCATAATCTGCACAGCCAGAAGACTAAAAACACACTTTTTAATTATTCTAACGAGAAAATTGAACAGTTTCTATGAGAGTTTGATAGAAGACATGCAGCAAACAAGATAATATTGTGTCTGTGTCTGTGTGTGTCTGTATGTGTGTGTGTGTGTGTGTGTGTGTGTGTGTGTGTGTCTGTCCGTCCGTCTGTGTGTGTGTGTGTGTGTGTCTGTCCGTCTGTCCGTCTGTGTGTGTGTGTGTGTGTGTGTGTGGGCAGTTGGAGGAGGGGAAGCTGTGGTTCAAGCTGGCCTGTGGTGGTGGTGGCGGTGGGAGTGGTGGAGGTGACGACAGTCCCGACATGTTGGGCATCTCCGGCCGTCGCATCAATGACGGCAGCTGGCACACGGTGGCGCTGGAGCTGAATCGCAACTTCAGCAGCCTGGCGCTGGATGACAGCTACGTTGAGAGACGCCACGGACCACAATTCACACAACCACTGGCTCCGGACAGAACCATCTACTTTGGAGCGCTGGTGAGTCTATGAGTAGAACTGAATCCATGAGTAGAGCTGAATCCATGGTTGCATTCCTGGAGTCTGTGGGTGCTGAAGGCTGTCCAAATCCACACTTCATCCAGTGGCCTCAAGCTGACATTCTGCAGATTTCCAGAGTCTGCTTGGGGTGCAGACTCCACCAGACTTCACTGATTCAATTACCCACAGCTCGTTGTGTTCCAGATAAAATGTTTCCAATTGCTGACTAAGAAAACACTTATCCAAGCCTGGGTCGCGGGGGGCTCCAGCCAATGCCAGACAGTGAGCGAGAGGCGGGGTCCACCCTGGACTCCAGACTCTCACAGGGCTGACACATAGAGACAGACAGCCCATCACGCTCTTATTCACTCCTACGAGCAATTAAGAGTCATCGATTAAACCTAAGCTGCATGTTTTTGGACTGTGGGAGGAAGCTGGAGGACCTGGAGAACCCACAGGGAGAACATGCAGACACCACACAGAGGAACCCTGTCAGTCGGAGATTATAAAAATGTTGATTGACTCACGATGATTCAGTTACTTCAGCTGTTGCCACAGGCAGCAGTGAGTCGGTACCTTGTACCTTGTTGGTGGGAGTTGTTGGGGTTGTATGCAGTCTGAAAGGAGTACCTGTAACTGGGCTAAAAAAAATTCAATTTGTATTTCGACAGTTGATATTATTCTAAAAGACATGAGAATCCCCTATATCTTTTATCTCTATCAAGGAGACCAAGCCTGATGTTAAGCAGGTTTGGTGCATTATAAAGCCGAGGTTAAGAGAGAATTCTGAATTGTATCTCTTTACATAAATATGTAAAATCCAACAACATATTTGCTATTTGCTTTAACTGCAGAAATAGTAGGTTGATTTAATTGTATATGAATTAATTTATTGCTAACATAGATAACAGTGTACAGTGTGAACTTTGGCTCTGCACAACATGCACATTAAGAATGTTGTAAGTTAATTTGGGACCCTTCTGCCCTCAGGTGCAGCACCCAAACTCTCGCAGCCTCATGGACTCCCAGAAGGACCCGCGGGTGCTCGAGGGTTTCCAGGGCTGTCTGGACTCGGTCATGCTGAACAACAACGAGCTGCCGCTGCAGAACAAACGCTCGCGGTTCGCGGAGGTGGTGGGCCTGACGGAGCTGAAGCTGGGCTGCATCCTGTATCCTGACGCCTGCCTGCAGCAGCCCTGCCGCAACGGGGCCACCTGCACCAGCCTGCCCTCTGGTGGTGAGTCACAGCAGCTACAGCACACACTTCACACACAGGGAAATGAAGAAGTGATTGATCATGAGCTCCAATGTGTTCAGCATGTTGAAAATGTTTTGAATTCTTACTTATTTTTGCATTAACAATTTAGCCAAAAGGGAATGTTAGTCAGTCAAAAAGAGAGCAGGCAAACTGTTACATAAGCAACCAACCAACCAACCAGTCAGCTTTATAATGAAATCATTATTTTATTTTATTTGTAAAGTTCAAACATTTACAACTGATAGATGGGCACTAATGATTCAACATTCGCATGTAAACTAAAAATGAGATGTTTCAGAGCTACTGAATGAAACAATGAATTTGACAAATTTAGTAAGATAATATAATCAGTGTCTGTTAAACAATTATGACACACTGACATGACTTTTCATGGTTCAGCATTACTATTATCTTTCCTTTCTCCCTTAATATCTTTGTTCATTTTAATGTGATCTGAAGAAATAATTTGGGTTTATAGTATGACTACGCTGTGGTTAAATGATGGTTAAAATGCACAAAAAAGGGAAAGATGATGGTTTTGAGAAAGAAAACACCTGCAGGGAGAGTGTGTATTTATGGAGCACAGGCTGTTGGACTAAAAGGCTCTAAGAAAATGATTTGAACTACAGGGGTTTTGGAATAATGGTAGTATCAGTATCTACTTATATTGACCCACAGCGTCTCCATTGGGTTGTGTAATACACACAAGCAGAGACTTTAATGAGGATGCAAGCCTCTGCAGGGATGGAAGTGAGGAAGGCAGACAAGATGTTCGATTAACGACAGTGTTGAGATGGAATGAACCACTGCAGAGGTAGAGGTGTGACTCAGCTCAGGCCGATACCATACAATGTTATTGCGATTTTAGGCATTTTGCAATTGTGATACAATATATACTGCGATTTAACTGTTTAACTGCTCCACAAAATTACATTTAATCAACAATTGTTTTGTCAAATAAGAGGAAATTCTCAGTCTATTCATCTCACTTCAGTCTTTTTATTTCTCCACAATGAGAGTCAAACCCACAGACTGACCAACAAAGTATTCAGTCAAACTGAACTGAACTGATATCAAACATGTTGGACGACAACAACTGCAGCATTTTATCAAACTTTCAACAACTTTAAACTTCACTGCTCTCAATTATTATATTATATATATATATATATATATATAATATTATATTATTAGATTCTTTTGACAGTTAGGCCTGTCACGATAATTACTATATCGACTTATCATTCAATATATAAAATGGAGACGATAGTTTTTAATTTTTGTTAACAAAACCAGAGAGTCTATTTGTTTTGATTGTAGTTTATTTATTTATGTTTTATTTATCTAGGATGTTTTAATATTTATTTTCCACATTTTAGTTCAAATGTTTAATATTCTTGAGATTTAAAATTGTATTGCTGTGGAAAAGGATGTACTTAACGATGCTAGCGTTTATCGTGATAATTTATGGGAAAATATATCGTCCTAAAAAAAGTGTTTTTGTGACAGGCCTACCTCCAGTATATTCCTAAAAGTGACCCTGCTACGGCCTCCGGGGAAAAAAACAAGACTGCTGGCAATCGGAACCCTAAATATCGATACTTGGCAGCCATGAATCAATATAATATTGCCACGCAAAATATCGCAATGCTATGATGTATCTATTTTTTTCCCCCCTCTAGGAAATATATTATATAAGTTAGGATTACAAGTAACAAGAATATATAAATGTTTAGGCACTGGGTGGGATTTGCTGATAGCAAGAAGAAAACAGGTTATGGCAGACTCTACGGCCCAGCTGTGTCGTAATAACAGCTCCAGACTCATCTATCACCATCAGCATGGGAGATCAGGTCTCAGGTAGTTCAGAGGTTATTAAGAAAGAGTTGGGATCAGCAGCTGAAGGTCGTAACACTGTGTGGGTGAAGTGAAGGCACCTGCTGCAGTATGTGCACACACACTTCTCAGCAGGGTGTGTGTGTGTTTGTTGCAACATGCTCCTCATTTACACTGTAATGAGCAAAGCATCCTGGGAGTTGTTGCAGCCCACTATTATTCACGCCGCACTCTGCTGTAAGCCGCATGTCACAGCATTTTCTTGTGTGTATTCACTTGTGAGCACGTGTGTGTGTTTGTGTGTGAATCTTAATTATGCTGTGAGTGTGTGGGTGTACTCATGTGATTTCCCAGAAGGTTGTGTGTGTTTGGCCAGGGAGCGCTGTAAACATGCATGTTTGATGAAGTGTCTCTCCTCTCTGTCTGTGTTCCAGGGTTCTCATGCAGCTGTAAACCCCAGTACACCGGGGGGCGCTGTGAGATGGAGATAACAGCGTGTGTTCCCAACCCGTGCCAGAACAGCGGCGCATGTAAACCCATTGGAAACGCCTTCCTCTGCAGCTGCAGGAGAGGCTTCAAGGGTCTGACGTGAGTTCACCTCCAAACACACAAACCTGAACTGAAAGTCCTGAAGTCTGTTTCAGGTCGCTTCTCATGGTTTCTCATACAGTTAGTTTTGGTTGTCCTGGTTTGGAAATATGTGACTCCACCCCAATACAAAGGAGGTGAATGGAATTAGATTGTGCTGCTACTAAAATCAAAAGCAATGTGTTTTTTTCCAGTCTAGAACTACTTTCTACAAAATATTATATTAAAAATCAATATGAACATTTTTTTTTTGCAGAAGAATTAAGAAATAATACCATTGAATCTGCTTAATGTGTATCATTTAAACTGCTAACAGTGAACTTGTTGTTCAGGCCATAAGGTGGCAGAATTAAGTAACATTTTACATGTCAATAGAGGTGTGAATCAGCAGAGGCCCCATGATGCGATTTTATCCCGATACTTGAGTCATGATACAATATTATTGCGATTTTAAGCATTTTGCGATATACATGCGATATAGCATTTTACAGACTGACCAACAAAGTATTCAGTCAAACTGAACTGATATCAAACATGTATGGATGACGACAACTGCAGCATTTTATCAAACTTTCAAAAACTTTAAGCTTCACTTTTGAATGAAACATAAAAAAACCTAACTATGCAGCGTTATTTCCACAACTTTGTGCCTATAGATTCCTTAGATCTTCTAGTTTCATATGATACCAGTATCTCCAGTATATTCTTCAATGTTAGCCCGCTACGGTGGAAAAAAGGCAGTCAGAATGCTAAATATCAATACTTGGCGGCCATGAACCGATATAATATTGCCACGCAAAATATCGTGACACTATGCTGTATCGATTTTTTCCCCCACTTCTGCTGTTTGTCACATTTCCCAGAGGCTGATTAACTAAGTTCAGCTTTGTTGTTGGTGAATTCTCTGACAGTCTGTCTGTCCATCTCTGTCATCATTCATCTCTGGGAGAAATTATGGATTATGGTCTCTGTGCAATTTGTTAAAGTTTGCACACAGTCACTGCGGCCACTGATCACCAGGAAATAGTTTTAGCTTGTAATGCCACTTAAACAACAAATGTATGTTTTTACATTTATTCCACACGCATATTTCTTAGAATGCTAAGTAGATGCACACAGGGACCAACCAGTATTTGTGTAGTTGGAAAATGCTACCAGGCTCCAGGTTTTGTTTGTGTCAGTTATGCACAACATAAACTAAAATAACTAGAAGGAAGCTTGGCGAGGGCAGACCTCCACTAGGGCTATGTCCTGTCACAATGTTAATAAAAAGTTGGAGAATAATTTGTGTATCTGCCCCATGATTCAGATCTGCTCCAATTTAAGAGGTTCCTCCTTGGTCCATGCTAGTTTCATGAAAATAAACAAACCAAACTGAAAACATAACCTCCTTGGCAAAGGTAATGAAGGTCTGATAACTTAATTCAAGACATGGCGACAGAAATAGCTAGTAACCCCAGGCCTGCTTCAGTTAATTGTGCTTATTGGAGCAGATTTGCCCCTGCCCCTGGGGAGCCGGGACTCTGAGGCAGTTTACCAGTTGGTAGTCGTGGCAGAGACCAGTTAAACCTTTAAAATCCTATTTTCACCCTTAGCTGTAAGCTAAATGCCACTGTAAACTGTTTTGTTTTTCCACACACAGCAGCTTAATCATATTAAAAACAAAGGGATTGTGTTGTGAGCCGTACAGGGACGACTTCTCCTGCAGCCTATCTGCAGTGCACTTCATCCTACTCTGTAAAGCCGTCCATCTGGGAACAGGTAATTGAGCAGTCAAAAGTTATTCATACACTATCATCTCACACCAGCCTTTTCCTTTTCTCCTCTTTCTTCCATCCCACCATCCTGCAGCTGTGAGGAAGATGTGAACGAATGTGACCGCAGCAACCCGGAGGGCGAGTGTGAGAACGGCGGCGTTTGCGTCAACACGTACGGTTCTTTCTACTGTAACTGCACGGCGGGCTTTGTGGGCCAGCGCTGCGGGCTGCGGCCCGTCGTCGTCCCCGACATGCAGGCGGGGCACAACATGGTCGGGAAAGAGGAGTTGATCGGCATCGCTGTGGTGCTGTTCGTCATCATCACTCTCATCATCCTCTTCATCGCTTTCCGCAAGAAGGTTTTCCAGAAGAATTACTCGCGGAACAACCTGTCTCTGGTTCAGGACCCGGCCACTGCAGCGCTCCTCAACAAGGCCAACGGGGTCCAGTTTAAGACCCTACACTGCACCCCAGGAGACCCTCTCAACCTGTACTCAGAGCCCACCGTGGTGGGAGTGGGTGGGATGATGGGACCTCCGCAGGTCCCCGTGAGGCCCATGGCGTACACACCGTGTTTCCAAGGAGACCCGCGGTCCACGCTGGAGAAGATGGTGGATGGGCGCAGTGTGGAGCACACAGAGATGAGCACCTTCCACCCAGAATCACCACGGATCCTGTCAGGAACCACCAGGAGGGGGGTGGTGGTGTGCAGCGTGGCCCCCAACCTGCCGCCAGTGTCACCCTGCCGCTCAGACTGTGACTCCATACGCAAGAGCCCATGGGACAGTGATGAGGGTGAGTGAGAGTCGGAACATAAAATTAGAATAACTTAGGGCTGAAGAAGTAATATTATGTGGAGAGCTTGTGTGTTTCTGTGAGTATCCTAGAAATTCTCTACATGCATTTTGGAGGAAGGCTTAATTTTGTGCAAATATCAAAATGCCACACTCCGATGTGTGACGTTGATTGAAATTGCATTTTTTTGTGTCCTCTAATTGACCCATTTTAAGCATTTTTAGGCATTTGAAAATTTTACCATTTTTGACAGAAATCAACATGCATAGTATTGAGGGGTTTATTTTTGGACATCCCATAATATGTTTTTTCGCTATACGACCACATGTATCAACAGACTATAATAGGGCCATTATAGCATTTTTAGGCATTTAAAAATGTGTCCATTTTTGACAAAAATCGACATGCTGTAGTATGATTTATTTTTTTCAGTTTTCATCCCATAATATGGCATTTTTAGGTAATTTCTGGCCTTATTACGATATAATGTGTATAAACAGACTAAGGAGAAGTGTAAGCAGCAGTTCTGGCAACAGAATTCACACTTAATAGTTAGATGTGTCAACAGCTGGGATAATCAGACCTACTCATTAACCTGGGGCAAAAAAGAAAAGGCAAAAATGAGCCAACAAATTGTTTCCTATGCATTTCCTTTCAAGTTCAGTATGAACTCAGTCTGCACTGATATGTAATACTTCCAGAGCCTCTGCCTCACTGACATCAGCGGTCACCATCTCCAGCCTACATTTCTCTCGCTGCACAAGCTCCAGTTATCCTGCTGCGGAGAGACATTCCATAATATGGTGTTTTTCTGTCATTTCTAGCCATATAATGCTCTAATGTGTATCAACAGACTATAATTGACCCTTTTGAAGCATTTTTGGGCATTTTAAAATTTGACCATTTTTTTTTACAAAAATCATCATCAATACTATTTTATGACTTAATTTTTGACATCCCATAATATGGTGGAGGGTTTTTTTGTTGCTTTTTTTGGACAAACTATACTGCCATATGTTTCAACAGAGCATATTTTGGACAATTATTTGCATTTTTTGGTATTTTAAAATTTGACAATTTTTTTACTTTTTTTTTTCAGTTTTTGGACATCCTACAATATGGTGTTTTTTTGTCATTTATCACCATATTATGCTCTAATATGCATCAACAGACTATAATTGACCCGTTTTAAGCATTTATGGCATTTTAAAATTTTACCTTTTTGACAAAATCAACATACTATAGTATGACTTTTTTTGATGGGGTCATTTTTGACATCCCATAATATGGTGGGTTTTTTTTGCTATTTTTGGACAAACTATACTACCACATGTATCAACAGACTATAATAGGGCATTTATAGCATTTTTAGGTATTTAAAAATGTGTCAATTTTTGACAAAAATCGACATGCTATTTTAGTGACTTTTTTTGAGGGGGTCATTTATGACATCCCATAATATGGTGTTTTTTATGCTATTTTTGGACAAACTATACTACCACATGTATCAACAGACAATTTCTAGCATTTTTAGGCATTTTACATTTTTGAGGGGGTCATTTTTGGACACTGTACGAGCATCAGTTATCCTGCTGATTAGGTGCTTCAATACTACTGCAAACCTGTATACTTGATGATACCTGCAGCTTTACATGCTGACAGTAACTTAATAGTTTTTAGATGATGCAATTTTGGCAGTTTTAATACTTTCGTACTTTGGTTTGGAATCTGACCCTCCTGACCCCTGACCTCTCCCTGCAGGCAAGATGGTTGACATGGCAGAAGAAGTTACGTGTTTCTCAGGGAGCAACAAAGGCAGTAACTCAGAGGTCCAATCACTGAGCTCCTTCCAATCTGACTCCTGTGATGATAATGGTAGGTTCCTTAGCGTCTGGTCCTTTCTAAATGCTTTGTTTGCTTGTTTATTATTATTTAGTTATAGTGGGTGTCTCTTTCTTTTGTTTGAAATGTTTACCCATCAGTATGCATGCAGAACCTGTGCTATCTTTTAGACTTAGCTGTGATACATTTGTGAGAAAACAATTAGTTATTTGGACCCATAAAATATCTAGACAAGATCTGAATAATCCAGTGAGAATAAATTTGTATTTTTCATGATTTTATTTTAAAAAATAAAATAAAAAGCTTGGGCAGTTTCAGTCTAGCAAGATTTCTAGATCTTCAATGAGAGGGTAACTGGAGTCACGTAGCAGTTCTGGAAGAATGAAAGTGGGGACGCTCCAAAAAGGAGAGTACAATAATAGTTCTTTTCCACGATGAGAACTTAACGATATGATAATATGATTTATCGAACAGGACAGAGCAGAAACATTGAGGGCAGACTTTGAATTTGTGTTGATCCACAAGAAGACAAGCGCAGACAGCAATGACAGAAGTATCTTTAATGTAATGACATGATTTATGTAAACTTTGCTGTGGAAATTCATTGATTCCAGAAGTTGAAAGTCCTCCACTCCCATCATCAAGCTAGAATTCCCATTGGCACACAAGATATCTCACACACTTATGCACAGATTGCAATACATTTTGCTGAGCATACATGTTAAGAAGGGTATAAACTCTTGATTTTAATGACCTAGACTGTCAGTAATCAAGTTAACTATTAGTTCTTTAATAAATATGTGTATTTGTAACTGGTAAGACAGTAAAATTAGCAAAATTGACAATATTTTGTAAATTCTGCAGCTTTTCGAGGTTTCAGACATTTTTTGGCATGTATTAACCATTTCTTATTGTTGCTGCAAAAATAATGCAGGAATGCATCCATAGGGCTTTACTGATGTTTTCTCATAACTGTACATTGTAAGTAATGTAAGCATTCTTTAAGCTCAGGGGTTTGACTGCTTCACAGCGTGGTGTTGGTGGTCGTGACCTTTGTGCTGGAGCTGTGTATTTTTGGTTTTGTGTTTCATTTTCATTGCATCATCCTGTTCTTGTATTTTATTTGCGATTAATCAGATTCATTGTTTTTCTTTTCAGAATGATCATTATTCATCAATGTCAGCTTTTTTGCCCCTAAACATCAATTGATTAAATGTGTGAATTTTTCCTCGGCCATATTAAAACTATACCATTTTCATTCCTGTGCTTGTTAAAGTCTGAATGGTCTCACCAGATTAGAAAGTGTCTACAGTGCTAAAATGACAAAGTGTAGTTTAGTATTTTTGTTTTTTTGTTTTGCTTTAAAATTATTTTATTTTCATGTGGCTTTTTTGCACTTGTCAAGTTACATTTTTTTCTGTTTTGTAGTGTTTTCTTTGCAATGCAACAATTATATATGCAAATCTCCCCCGAACATTAATAAGTAATAAGCTTTGACTGTGCTTGACACGGACGGTCCCTTCTGCTGACAGGACTGGCAGAAGTGGGCAGCCATAAGCAAAGCCACAGGTGTGAGGGGACATCCCTACGTCGACCTGTCAGGGCCTAGTATGAAAAAGAAAAAAATACGGACCCGTGGGAGGGAGGTAATATTTTGGAAAAAAAGTGGCAAATCTTGGAGAAAAAGTATCAGATTCATGAGATTAAAAGTGGCAAATCTACGGGAAAAAGGTCACAGATTATTGATATTAAAAGTGGCAAATCTACAAGAAAAAAGTAGCAGATTTATTAGATTAAAGTGGCAAATCTATGAGAAAAAAATGCAGATATATGAGATTAAAAGTGGCAAATCTACAAGAAAAAAATTGCAGGTTTATTAGATTTAAGTGGCAGATCTACAAGAAAAATGTAGCAGATTTATTAGAATAAAAGTGGCAAATCTATGAGAAAAAGTAGCAGATTTATGAGAAAATAAAGTCTGAAAAATAGGCTAGTATTTTGTTTTTCACCACAGAAGCTGCTGCATGATGTGTACTATGTCAGCAGGGAGAGACTTCATCAAATTATACTTTGCAATTGGATTTAGCAATATGAAAGTACTCCTCATTGCTGTGAATTGGGCCTATTTATTAGAAAACACCGTACTAATTTGGAAGAGTTGATAGTTTTTTTTTTTTAATCTCATAAATCTGCTACTTTTTTCTCGTAGATTTGCCACTATTTTCTTGAAATATTACCCCTCTCCCCCAGGTTTGTGTTTATTTATTTATCGTACTTGGCCCTAATACCCCGTCGTACATCCCTGACCCACACCATGATGAGCTTTTTATTTTTATTTTTTTTACTTTGGATGATTGTATTTCAAAACTTATCTCCTCCTTTTTTCCCTCCACAAGCCTCCATAGTGACCGTCATTCGACTGGTCAATGATGCAGTCGACACAATCGAAAGTGAAGGTACCATGTCTCATCCCCTTTGTGTCTCTCCTCTCACTCTTCTCTTATCTCAGTCTGGTCATGCAGTATTTCTTCTGAAAGAGGTGTCTTCAGTTATATACCCAATCTAAACACACCTTCCATGTTTACAAATGATCTATTTTCTCCTTTCTCATACTTTCTCACAGTCAGGAGTTAGTTAGTCCGACCCACATCCAGGTTCTATTTATAGTTCTTTGTGAAAAGCTTGAACACGAAAGTGGGCCAATATTCTTTCTTAATTTAGTATCTACAACTACACAGGAAAGTAACACTTGAACGCCTCATCATTTGAACCATGTTAAGACAATGACTAGTCCTCATACCAGAAACAACAAACATGTTGGTTATTAGTGTTCTCTGTAGCCAAAATTAGACACTTTGTATAGCCAAACCTCCTCTCTAATGGGAAGTTGACTGGAGCTGGGTATCGGTTATTTCTGCTGATACCTTTAAGTTACTAAGTAGCAGCAAAACTTTCAGTCAAATGCATCTAGAAAATTAAATTACATTGAATTATATTTTCATGGTTTGCCTCGCAGCCTATCACTGCTTATGATCTCTGATTTGACGTGGCGTTTGATTTGCCCTCTACTCTACTGGCTACAACCGAGACAGTGTTGGGGTCAAGTTGAGTGTGTCTGTATTTGTTGGAATTGGATTTGCTATGATTATATTACTTATGACTAAGACTAGTGAGTCAAGTGCCGCAACACGACAAGCCAGGGCAGTTGACATTACTCACCAGTCCAATAGCAAGAAGTCCAGCTCACCCTGGGCCTGAAAGCCTCCTCATCCCTCCACTCAGGTGTTGTAGTTGATGATTGGTAGCAAAACAATCATTGTTTTGTCTGGATTAAATGGTGAGGTGCTTGTCAACACTTACTTATGAATCATTAATGGAAAACTCAAAGGACATTTTTGGAGAAATAGACGCGCTATAAAAAAAAAATCAGGGCTGCATTTTTTTTTAGAAAAACTTAATTAATTATCAATAACTTTACTTTGGCAACATTACAAAAATACTTTAGAGACTAACATTAATTCTCACAGCACCTCCAAGCTCCCTTCTGTCCTGTAAGATTACATACAGAATCCAATGCTAAAGGCCTTTGTGTTATGTTGTTCTTCCCTCTGACAGTGTCAGTTATGGACCATGGTCAAACCTACAATAGAGGTGACTACGAGACCCCACTCCTTCACCCCACCCATACCTCCCTACCTCCCTGTCTCCCTATCTATCTATCTGTCTATCTACCTGTCTATCTGCAGTGAGTCGACAAAATAACTATCATGCAATGAAAAAACTTAGGCAGTGCAGTCTACACTGTAAATACTGCTTAAAAAAATGGGTCATCTTAGGCTGTATGTCAATCTGCAACAATTTCAACTCCTACGTACTGTAGTTGTTTTTGATATCCCTTTGATGAGTGCTCTCTATGTGCACACATGATTTTAACTGAGATAACTCTTGCGGGCTCATTTTGACAGTCCAGTCATAAGCTTTGAGCAGACTACATTTGTAAATAAAAGAAAATTACTCTTATTCCCGTCGTCATTTAAAATTTTTTTAAATGTGCAGGCACCACCAGCCCACGGTAGCCAGCTGTAAAATGGAAAGCTAACAGTGAGACAAATTTCTGTTAATTACATAGAATTACAATTTTTTAAAATGTTTTTTAAAGGACAAGTGCACACCAACAACAAGCCAAACTGCCAGTGTCTTAAACCTTTTTGGCTTTTGGTTTGCCTGTGCAGCTTTTGAATTTTAGTCTTGTTTGGCATTTGCTCCTACAGTTTGAGCTCTGATGGTTGAGCTTCTCTGTAGTTTTCCTGGATTAGTACACTTTTAAATGTAAACATTTGTTTGTGCTTATTTCCAGATGTGATTTTTTACTGACAAATTATGCTAATTAGCTGTCAACCTTATATGACCCTCCTATTGTCAAATAGTAAAGCCAGGAGGACCCTCCCATACTGGCATTTAGTTTGTTTATGAGAAAAGTCCACATGGACACCTTTAGACCTTTAGGCTGTTATCGTCCCACTACAGGGAAGCAAATGACTCACTCCTGAACCAGAAGCCAAAATCCAACCTCCACCTCGCCCCACAGCCATTAGCATCAAAGCACTATTTCCAAACTAATGGTCATGAGGGTCCATTTGCTAACCATCCATCAGGCCCAAAGTCAGGCACTAACCACAGATAGTCTGTGTGAAAATCAAAATATGACTCGACCCTTTTCATCTCTAAGCTGTCTGTCCTGACTGAATTATTTTGTCTACCCCCTGTATCTTTCCACCACTGTGCATCCCCAGCTTTACTTTCATGTTTCCGTACTTTGTCGTTAGTAAATTCCTCTGCCCGTCCCCTTACCGAGTCAGAAGTTGGTGTGCGTACGTGTGACTTGATGTGATTTCTGACCCCTCCCACAGCCTGTTTGCCCCTCATTGTGCTGTGCTGATTTAGCAGCCCAGAGCAGTCACTCTACCCCGCTCTGCAACAACTTTTTGCCTGCCACTCTCACTCGCTGCATCCCACCATGTCACTTTGTTTGGATTTTTGTCTGCAGCCCAATGATGGTACTGCAGTTGTTGTGTGACAAAGTTTCACAGCATCATTCTTTCCATGGTTTGTGTTCTGCTTTGATGCATGAATGTATTTTTGTTTGATTTCCCATTGCTTCACTCACCATTTTGCTCTTGAATTAACCTTGTTTTCAGTTTAATTATTCTGCAAAGTTTTTGGTCAGTTGTCCTTTTGGTTAGATCTTTGTAATGGGAGTAATCATTCATGCTATGTCAGTAGATTGTTGGCTCCAGTGCTAAATGCTTACACCTCAATATGCTCCCAATTCAGATTCCCTTCCATTCAGCGCAACAAATGGGTCAACAGCAAATGCTGTGCCAACCGTGGTCAGAAAAATGCACTTTGTTTTGGAGGAACAATCAATATATTGTAATGTAAGACCGTAAGATCCAAAATAAATTGCTTGCCTTTCACTTCATCAACTTGAAAATCAGGCAGATGTACCAAGTGTACAACACAGTGTAAGTCATTTGAACCAAGCATACTTGGCTCCCTTTGGATTCTCTTTTATATATTCTTCTATAAAAAATAGTAGTTATATGGATAGTTAGAGTGCAGCCCCTTAATGGTTAACCAAGACACCACGTAATTCGTATCAGCCTGAAGTTTGTTTCCTTCCTGATCTGTGCCCTTATCGACAGAATAGCCAAAAAGATTGATTTGTCTGTTTTCTTATGCACCACCTGTACAGTTGTAGTTCGATGAAGTTAACCAGGCTAATAAATGGATAAAATTAGGTTAAGATTGTGATTCACAGCCAAAGTTAGACGCCCAACGGTCCACCACAACCCCTCAGCACTGATGATTTGTTTTGCAATTATAATATCGCACTACTTCTGTAGGTGGTGGTAGTCTGTTTTTGCAATTAAAAAAAGGAAACCAGAATGACTGAGAGCAGATGAAAATAGTCATGTATTGGAATAATCAGATGACATTAAGGTTGACTTTAGTCGTTTGATTGCTTCTGTTTTTCTTCTTGTGTAAACAGTGCACTGGAGCCAACAACCAACTGACAACGCATGTTTTTCACTTTGCTACATTGACCAATAGGAAAATCTACCAGATATTTGATGTATCCCTCTAACATCCAGTATCCAATGTTGCTATGTTTTTTGATTCCCTCAACATGGCTTGAGTGCTGCAAGTCTTCATGAAGCTCAGCATGCTGTGACACCTGTGAACCTCCAAGGCTCCTGTTGTGCATGCCACATACCCTTAACATCCTAACGTGTTTTTTGTGCAGGTTGTACCTTGTCATGTACCTGACCTTCAGCACCTCTGTGTATTGTTACTGAGTCTAACGTGCCTGGTGCATACTAAGGCATGTCTGCTATGCAGCTCTACATTGTGATGACGAGTCTGTTGGTGTCTTGTTTCAAAGTCCAGATTGTTTCTAACCATCTCCCCCTTCTACCGTCCAGCATATCACTGGGACACATCAGACTGGATGCCCAACACCAGGCTGTCAGACATTGAAGAAGTGCCAGGCTATGAAGCAGGTCCTGGCAGCGACGTGGCAGGCTCGGCCCCCCGCCACGGAGGAAGCACCCGTGAACTGGAGTCAGACTACTACCTGGGGGGCTATGACATTGACAGCGACTACCCCCCTCCCCACGAAGAAGAGTTCTTGAGTCAAGACCAGCTGCCACCTCCGCTGCCCACAGGCGAGGACTACCCTGAGCCCTACACGCCACTGCCCACAAACCCCCCAGCCTCCAAGGAGAGCACCTTGAGCTCTGGCAGCACTGGGCGGCAGCACGCCAGGCCACACTTCCACCCCAGCCAGTACTTGCCTCCCCACCAACTGCCCCTTGGGGAGGCACCACATGTGGACTTCGGCACCCCGATGAGTGGGGTTACCCCAGGTAATGGGGACACTGATGATTCTGTGTCGCTAAATATGCGACTGTCTGTCGGTGCGTCATCAGCTTCGGACATGTCGGCCCCCGGCGGGCTGGAGGACTCTGAACACGGCAGCGACTTTGACAGTATGGATGAGCTTCGTAGAGGGGTGACCATCATCACTGACTCACAGCAACAGACTGAGGTGTGATTGATTGACCAGTACAGGGACGCTATGGGATTAAAGGACCAAAGGAGCATAACATTGGAGCAGATGAAAGGAGATGCACAAGTGGATTTAATAGGAAGAAATGCTTTGTCAGTAATGCCAGGTACTGCTAAAACCATAGACTGTAACACTGACCTTAAAACACCAATTTAATAACACCTGTTTCTAGCACTATCCTCCCATGCGGCTCAGTCCAGAGATGGGAAGGATGACATGTACCATGAACAACAAACTCAGTGTCCTGTGCCTGCTGTGCAGAACAATCAGAAGTGTCCTTCCTGTTCCAATAGGGAGTCAATTGTAATGTGCAAAGAAAGGGATAGAGAATGTGAATGAGAAAGTGTAATCCAAAAGAGATTGAAATTTGCAGATGTGGTAGAGAAGATAAGAGAAAAAAAGGACAATCATGTAAGTGAAAGGGTTGTTTGGTTCCCTGCTCCTTCACAAAAGCCCATCAGATCACTTCTTCCAAGAAAAGAAGACGCAGATGCTCCTTGTCCTTTTTCCTCCTTGGATTTGTAAACTTTGTAGTGCTCTAAGTTGTACAGACTTTGTAAAATATATGACCTATGAAACAATGTTCTGGCCACATTTCAAAAAGCCATTTATTTGTTTTTAATGTGGAATGTGCTTCCCCCCTCACCCACCAAAAAAAACTCAAGCCATGACATTGCCTCCAATGTATTCATTAGCCCAAAATGGTCAATGTGTCATTGACCTTTCAGCTTTATTTATATTTTTTATTTTATTGTATGGAAGCTGAGAGCTGCTGCAGCCCTTAATGTATTTTACGGACTGAAGATCACAAACTTATTTTACCACAGTACTTATATTTAACCTTTAAAGACTATTATCCTGGGATAAATATTGGACTCTAATATTAGCCCAAAATAGTTTTACGGTGATCAGGACACAACAGTGACATTGGGCCGGAAATTTTTTTCTTTGAAAGACCTCACAAAGAATCTGGGTAGCAACAAGGAATATGTTGGGGAACTAATCCTCTCTTAATAAACAAGATCATAAATTCTTAGTGAAAAGCAACAATACAAAAAACCTTTTATTTGCAGATAAGGAGGAGATTCAGGTGGTGGAGATGGGAGTGGAGCAGCAGCAGTAGTGTTGGCATGAAGCTATCAGCAGAGCAATAGTGATAATGTATGGATATGGTTAGATGTTCATAGTAAGCTGGTATTCACACAGCTGATCGATAAGCCAGTCATTGTGAGCATGAACGAAGTGTGCAAGTGTGTCACCATCCTGGACTTTGCTGGACTTTTAATTGTAATAGAGCATTTTGATATTGTCATATTTTTACTTACTTACTTTTTGGCATCTTTGGGCATTAAATTCCATAATAATCTTTCAGCATATTGTTATTCAAGGGTGACGAAAAACTGGACTGCAACTCCTCTCCCCCGTGACCAGAGACGTTGTCCCACAACAGGCTGCTGCAATTTGTTGTTCTACAAATGCAGATGTGCATGCATATCTCCTCAGCCTGATTCACTGATGGAAAATCCTGCTGTTCCATCATTGGCAAATAAGGAAATGTATTCTCAAAAAGAGAGTCTGCCAATAAAAACAATATAACACATGTCTATATCAGCAAAACTTTCCTGAGATTGAGAGAAAATGTTCTTAATAGTTCAGCCTTCTAAGTGTGGCCAAAGGCTCACGGCTGCGGCTCATGTTAGTTAATTTTTGTGTAGCTAGCTCGAGCGTTAAATCCCAGTATGTCAATTGTAAGGGCTTAAAAGGCCCAATAAGTTTGCAAAGAAAACATGACAGTAATGTCATTGAATTCCCGCTATATGATGCCCACTGTAGACTTCAAAATAATTTGCAAAAATCTGTTTTTCCTGGTTTCTTTTATGTGTTTAATGTCACACCATTATCCCAAAAAGCCATGCAGAGCAGACATTTAAAGCCACATATCAGATCCATTTTTACTCCAGTGTTTTCTCTCACTGTATAGCATCTTCAACATGCATGCACACAGAAGCGAAACCCTTATCCAGGACAGACAGCACACCCAACGTGTTCAGATCATCACTGTATTGTACTATAATCTGCATGATCCACCCGGACATGCAGCTCCTTTTTTCTTTGTAACAGATGTATGTGTTTAAATCTCTGTACAGTGTACATAGCTAGGTTGTTAAAATGCAGATTTTGTAGATATGGAATTGCAATCCTAAACTTCCTTTTAAGTTGTTTTGTTGGACTGTTTGATGTGAATGTGGACACAAAGACTGTGGAATATCAATTATTTTCACATCATTCCTCCTTCGCTACTGACTGACTGAATGCTATTTCAATATTATAGAGGGTTTTGCACAGTATTAAATCCAGACATTCCATCCAGGCATTTTTTGTTTTGTTTGTTTCATTTAAACATTTTTATGAACATTTAATGAGGGGATGTTTTTGTACATTTCTTTCATCTGAAATGTTTTTATGAATTTCTAATGTTCAGAGACATTAGGGCAGTGTCAACAATATATCTGCAGTAATTGAGTGTACAAAGTGAGTGTTACCTGTTTTTTTTACTTTTTTTTTTCAATTCAGTGCAGAAAATAAAAAAGGTTCTTGCGCACCATGATACCTGTCCTTCTTTCTGAGATAAGTCCATCCTCAGCTATAATACCATTTGATAATAATAATATGCATTGCACAATTTCACATCTGAAATGCTGTTGGAAAGATTACTATTGAAATGTAACGGATTACAGATTACTAGTTTTCAAGTTAAAAATATACCACATTTTCCCCTCTCATATTCACATTTTTACCTCTCACATTCACAATTTTAGCTTTGACATTCACAATTTTGCCTCACACAGTACTACGTCTCAAACATCATTTTACCACTCACACATAATTTTACCTCTCACATTCACAAATTCACATTTCACATTCACAGAGAATACGTCTCACATACACAATTTTACCTCTCACATATACAATTTTACCTCTCGCATACACACATTTTTTGTGAATGTGAGAGGTAAAATTGTGAATGTGAGATGTAATTTTATCAATAGAACATGTGAGTGACAGATGACAAACATAACTATAGATTCTCAAAATGTTTTAGTTGAACACAAACTACTCAATTAACCTAATAAGTGTTCAACAATATACGTATACATATATAATCAAGTGTTCAAAACTAAATTTCAATTATCTGTGTTGAACTTTGTAATGAAAAACGAATCACGACCTAATGTTAAAACAAATATCGACAAAACAAACAACTGAGCACCTCAGGTTCAGCTAAATTAGTCTGAGAATATGTTCATGAGCTGTCATGTATACACTGTTGAAAATGTGTTCAACATCTACAGAAACATTCAGCATTGGTTTCCAGTCATTTGATTTGTTTTGTGATAAGGTAAGGCTACAGATCACTGTGTTCCCTCAGCTGCAGCATTCAATTAGTTTGCCGTTTGGAGGATTGGAGCATTTTCATCATCACTGCATTTTTTGAATTAGTGGTGCAGCAAGTGAACCTTTACACAAGCCTGATGTCTTTACATTCGGTGTACTCCCTTTGCTTTGAAGATTCAAAATGCGCCTCCCTTGCCTAACCTTTCTGATATGACCTCTTTTATAAAAAAAAACAAAACATTTATGCACATAATTTGCAAAGACACAAAAGCACAGTACTGAACTTCTAAATTATACTCTGTGGCATGCTGTGACTTTTTTGAGCACCAGCACTTCTCACAGCTGCTTTAACTTGAAACAACCCTTCATGACCTACCATAGAACAAGTCTGCCCAGAGCAGATCTGTGATATCTTCTTATATCATGAATAAGAGGCAGACACTTCATCATCAGTTTACCGTATTTTCCGGACTATAAGTTGCAGTTTTTTTCATAGTTTGGCCGGGGGTGCGACTTATACTCTGGAGCGACTTATGTGTGAAATTATTAACACATTATTACCGGTATATCATTTCACGTTATTTTCACACTAAACCGCAAGAGGGCGCTCTAGGCCGAGTATGAGGATGAGTCTGAGGTAAGCGACGTAGAAGAAGAAGCACCGCATCTTCTACCTCCGGAGTTAGCGGAGTTGTTTAAAAGTGACACAGAGGATGAAGATTTCATTGGATTTTAGTTATTTGGAGTGACACGGATGGTTTGGTAAACTTCTTAGCATGTTATTTATGCTATAGTTATCTGAATAACTCTTAATTTGTTATGTTAACATACCAGGCACGTTCTCAGTTGTGTCATGTAACGTAAGCATACCGTACAATTATTCAGCCTGTTGTTGCCTCTATTCTATTTTTATTTTAAATTGCCTTTCAAGATGACATGTCTGTTCTTGGTGTTGGATTTTATCAAATAAATTTCCCCCAAAAATGCGACTTATACTCCAGTGCGACTTATATATGTTTTTTCCTTCTTTATTATGCATTTTATGGCTGGTGCGACTTGTACTCTGGAGCGACTTATAGTCCGGAAAATACAGTAGCTTATTTTTACTTCAGGAGAACTTCGATCCGTTACAACATGGCTCACATAGGAGTAACAACTATCTCACTTGAGGACTGCATCCTGTTTACTACCACCATAGGTACAACACACTAGCGCCCTCTGTTGGTCCTATAAAGTAATATCTAAATATCACTTCACAACAAGATCTTTACATTTTTACTTGCTGAAGTGCGATTTTTGGAGCATTTTTATTTGCTTTACATCAATACAACCCTTACATCTCAAATGATAGTCTGAATTTATTTATGTCCATGGAAATGAAATAAATTGCTAAAAAGTGTAGTCATAGCTGTTTCCCTCCAAAGTGTGAATGGAAAAAATCCTTTTAAACCACAGGACATTTCTTTTGTGTGTGTGTGTGTGTGTGTATGTGTGTGTTCATTACTTTCTTTTTGTGATGTTGTTATTGGATTTCTACAAACCCATTTGTGTAAAGGAACAGCGCTCTGGGATTGCATGTGCAATAGAGGTAAATCCTCCGATTTTTGCTCTATCTTATTTGGTTGCAATTCTACCTGTATTTAAAAATTGATATGCAACGCGGGCGCTCCCGTCGTTTTTTAAAGAAGATAACATATCTGTCATAAACATGTCATAGCAGCAATGGAAACTATTGAGCTTTACGTATTATTCTTGCATGAAACTTTCATAGGTGGTTGGTTTATAACATCTGTTGATAAATATGAGAGAATAATTTGGCCAAAAATGACAAAAAAAGAAAAAAAAAATATTATGGGGTGTCCAAAAATAAAATTAAACTAGGCCTGCAAGCAGGACTGAACTGGACCGAGCAGAGCGGAGCCATCGGGGGAGTCCACATCGGGCGCGGCGCTGTGGGCTCAGTCCCTATGCGTAACAAATTGGCGTGTCTCCTACCACTGTGCTTGGAGTAGGTGTAAAACATGTTACTTGCTGTTGCCAGCGGGGGGGCGCTAAGACTGTGTGTCAATATTGAAACGTGGGTGTGTTCCGGGCTGGACCATAGTCACGTGTGTGAAATTTGGGACAGATTGGACAATGTATGGTGAAGTTATCCAGTCTGGTGTTAGATGGCAGGACGCCATATTTTGCCGCCATGCCACGCCCACATATTGTAAAGGTCAGTAAAGGTGTTGATAAGTTGTGTTCCCCAAAGCCTTGTGATGGTACCGACCAAGCTTGAAGTCAATGGGATTAAATCTGTTGGAGAAGTTATGTAAAGTATGCAACGTGGTCATTTTATGAAAGGGGGCGTGGATAAACATAAGGGCCGGGGCTTTATGAAAAAAAAATGTATGTAGAAGTGTTAAGGGCTGTACTCTGATGAAGCATGAGAAGTTTGGAGCAGATGGGACAAAGAATGGAAAAGTTATAAGGATGTTGTGTTTTATGGCGAGACGCCATATTTTGCCGCCATGCCACGCCCACATAGTGTGACTGTCGGTAAAGATTTGAACTTTTAATCCCAAAGGCCTTGTGATGCTACTGACCAAGTTTGAAGTAAACTAACCCTAGCCCTAACCCTAGTTGGGTTAGGGTTAGGGATGTCCCT